>NC_079378.1:25820159-26095159 GCF_021018895.1 Seriola aureovittata | reverse complement strand
TGCCTTCAGTGAGAATCTACAATGTAAATAGTCATGAATTTTAAATAAGGTGTGTCCAAACTTTTGGCCTGTACTATATATATATATATATATATATATATATATATATGGTACACGTCAGTGTGCAGTCACGTCTTTATATCACCTGTATTCTGTATGTGCACATGTATTCAGATTGCAGCACTACTTTTTACTGGTGTACTACTGTCTCTGGTCAACAGTGTCCTGAGCCATAGGTTTCATATCACAGAGACAAAACATATATCACATTTATCATATAAGTGGGAATTACACTTTGAAACAACTGTTGTGTTTCTCACCTTTGCGCTTTATAGACCTGGGAAATACGTTCATCTAAAATACTTTGTTTCTTTGTCAGCTGCAATCTTTTAGGACTGAATGCTATTTTTTACAACATGACTATTTTATGTAAAATAATATCTATCAGTTCAATTACATTTTGAAGCACCTAAAAGGAAACATATCCGTAATAAAGACCAGGAAAATCTGTTGTTGAAATGTGTTTCAAATCTAAATTAAGGCCCTCAGTGTGTAAAGAAGGAAAGGAAAGATTTTTAGACATCACTGTGTACTGATATATTGACATGGCACTCACTTAGCCTTTTATTTATCACTCCATTTCAGCCATCAGATCAAGCCTTCAGTTTCAAACTTGCATATTGTCCAGAGATTTATATCATCAATAGTCAACCCTTCAACAAGAGTAACAAATTAATTTAATTGATGAAATAATATTAGATGATACTGTATGTTCTGGAGAGTGGTGCAGTATTCCAATTAGTTTCCATTCAAATTAAATCAGTAGATATCTTCATATTAAATATATCATTTCAGCAATGAGGTTGAATTCAGTTTGCTGGGTAGTGGGAATGGCTTATTAAGGTTATGCTATGTTTTACACTGAGAATACATTTTCTATGTTAATTTTACTATAAGAAACAAACTGAAACTCCCTGGTCTTTGGTCAATATACAATAAAGAAATGCTTTAATTTGAAATGCTGAATGCATTGTAGTGTATCTGTTCATTTTAACCCTCATATGTAATATGACAAAATGTGTTTTATTCTTCTCTGCAAATGCAAGGATTTCACTAAATGTTCACACTCTGATATTTAACATTTCAAACTGTGTCTTTCTCTGAGGCCTGAAGTGTCCAACCAGTCCCTCTAATACTTTTCTCAGTCAAGGTTATTCTTAATCTTCACTCTACTTTTATGTGGTAAATGTGCAAAATGCCACTGATAGCTGTGTCTGAGTTGTTCCCATGACTGAAGCTCAGTACCTCACACATGAGGTTTTAACATATTGTTGGATTAGCATTTCTGTTTGCACATCACTGAAGACTTGGTCCGTCTCTAGAGAGCTCGTCTCATTTTTAAAATAAATCTTGTCATAAAATCAAGCTGTCATATCAATATTTCATTTAAATGGCAGTATTCACATGCATATACAGTGGGAAGAACACGGCTGCATATAGTAAAGGCTGCGCTGGGTGCTCTATAGCAGTAAAGGGATTTTTCTTTTTTCTAAGAACTGTGAAAAACATACATTATTAAAGAAACTGTCCCATGTAATAAAATGTATCTTTAAAAAAGACAAAATACTTTATCTTAATCATTAGATCTGATACATTAAACTTGTCTTCACACAGCAGGAATGGACAAAACCAGAACTTTATCCACACCAAAGACAAGGACAGAAACTCTTGAAGACAGTTTGTCACATCTATACATCACAACCTCTGAGTCAAAGTCTGGATCTCTGGCCACCAGAGGGAGCTGCTGGTTCTTTTATGTCCCATGTGAACAATTTACACTGTCACACTTACCCACAAAGTCAAGATTACATACAGGACAGTACAAGACAATTTCTTACTTGCACAAGATTTTAATTTGAAATGTCTAATATAATAACTGCTCTTATTTTTATTTTTATTTTTTCCATTTTTGAGTGAGACTTTGAATTTAATGTCAGCCTAGACTATGGCTGTCACACAATGTGAGTTAGTTACTGTAATCCAACTCAAACCCTAGTAGTACATATTAACTCTCTGTTTGACTTGTCAAACACAAGCAATTAAGCCAGATCAACGTGTTATATAACAGGGTGATGCAAATACTCACTGAGGATAAGTGCTAAAATATTTGCACATTAGATACATTCATTGTCTATTTGTGTTTTGTGATGGTGGAATACTTTCCAAGTGACTCTCTCCATGTCTTTTGTATGCAGGAAGCGGTTGATCAGAACCCTGGCTGTTTTCTTACATGTAAGATGGCTCAATTCTATATGAGCAAGAAAGATGCATAGCATATAAAATATATCACACAACACTGATATATAATTATGCAGTGTGCAAAAGTGTTTCACATATTGTGTTGTGCATATTGCACATTGCTTATCTATGTGTGCACCCTTACTGATTATAGTCTTTTATTTTTGCTCATTTTGGCACAAATGCAAACAAACAAACAACAGGAACATGGCTCTATTTTTTATATTTTCTCATTCGAGACATGGTTATACACTAACAAGTTAATTGGGAATGTTTGAGGACAGAGGTAGTGAATTTGCATTAAGTTGGTTTTCCATTTTGGGAGTGGGGTTGGTCTCCCCGGGACCCTTCACCAAAGTGTGTCCACCGGCTGGAGACGTGGCAGAGCCTCCGGTCATATGATTTTAGATCATACACGAACCCCACCCCGTTACTGCCCACCCTGAACACATTTTTTAATATCGCTTGTCCGTTATTTAAGGTGAAATCTCAGTTTAAACATCTGCTGAGAAGTGGAAAGTCCTGGATAATGTTCCCTGCACGTCTCAACACAAAGACTGGAACTGAATTTAGTGGCGGTGACCACCCAAAACAGTGCCATTTTTAGACGTTTACTGCTGACGTTTACACAGGCTTCAAATAGCTTCCGTTTTACACTGGTAGTGATTGGACCGCTCTCTACTTACCCACTGAGCTAACACACTGGCTGAGCAAGTCCGACATTCTACACTTCAATGGAGGAACAGCCCAAAGATCGGGCACAAGACAGACAGTACCACCACCACGGAGAGGACAGAAACTCTATTCAACATACAACTTGTCTAAAACATGATCAGAGCCACTTCCAGCGCCAGCATCAGGAAACGCAGACGAAGAAAACAGGTTGGGCCATCCGGAAAAGTTAGCTAACGCTAGCTAGCCTTAGTCAGCTAATGTCAACGAGCCGACTAGCATTTGCTAACTAATGTGAACAGCATCGTGATTGAGGGCTTAGCCTGTTCGCTAGCTGTTACTGCATACTATAAGCTGTTGGCCGCAATATTTTAAGAGACATTACAACTGGCGAGCAGCTGGCTGGTTACACCGACAGTTGGCTACTGTGGGACAGCAAACTAACCGTCAAGTTAGCTAGTTGGCTAGCTGACGTTGCGTGACAGTTGTCGCTGGTGGTGGTTTGACATATCGGGGATTGACCTTGTGCGCCGGTTTCACCACCCATTTCTCTTCTGCTAACGTAACTAAATCTTTTCAGAGAATCACGCTGGGTCACCGTGTATTGTAAACGCGTCACCTGTTATATGTGCACGGTGTATCGTCTCCAACAATAGTCGAAGCTTTCTCTTATTCATTTCAGCATGCCTGTGTCCAGTTTAGGAAAACGAGCCGGCTCCACTGGAATGTTCTGAGCTGCCGTTTCCTGTCGGCCATGTTAGAATATCACTGCTAGCTAATGCTATCATCTGTTACTGGCTAGTAAGGAATCTCCGTCAAACCACTGCGCGTTGCCGTACTGGCATGTAGTGGTCGTTTTTAAACGTACTTTGGTTGCGGGGGTTGGGTGGCTATCTTATGTCATAACCACGTATTGGTGCCAGGGCGTGTTAATACCGAGCGAGCCGCTGGTTAGTTGACATTAGCTAACGCTAGCCATCTCTGACAGGCCTGTTGCATGTTGACCAGTTAACGTGAAGCCACGCAGCAGCTTCATTATGACCACTTGATAAAGCCCTGGTTTGCTGCTCTGAACACATACTGTAACAATCGACCTTGTTTTGCTCGCAGCTGTCACGTCTGTGAAACCAGTTCTGTAAACTAAAGTGAACCGAGCTGTGTGCAGAGTGTGCTGTGGCCCACAGACATGAGGGGCAGTAACACTGAATGGGAAAATCCCACGTTGACACAGCAGTTCTCATGTCTCACTGCATAGACCTCTTTATAGTTCACTGCCAGTCAAAATGTATTTATAAATGCAGCTTAGCCCTCTTTTTTACACCTGGCATCAACTGGTCTTTGATGTCATATCAGGTATTCTCCAGAAAGCTAATCAACGAACAGCCCAGTATGCAGTTATAAGAAATACATCACATCTCCATGACACCTTAAATACAGTGAGCACCAGCTCATCGTTGGATGAGTTAGGGGGTTTATTTTCAGGCAACACCACAACCATTAACTGACAATGGCCCAGGTATTTTATTCTCTTGTCTGATCGTCTGTCCTTGTCTCACCTGTTGGACAACAATATCAATTTACAATTGAAAGCTCTTATAACAACATTAACTACTGTGATTGTTTTCAGAATAAAGTTACTGTGAACAGCAAGTGAATTGTTATCAAACTTATACTGCATCTTTCTGGTTTGCATAGGAAACACCAGTTCCAGCTCCGGTCCTGTGTTACTCATTACTGCATTATAAATACTTTATCAAACATTGAGTAGAGTACCCAAAAGTTACTTATTGCAAATTCTCTAAATATATATTTTATTTTCCATAAGTGGGAAAGGGAAAATTAATTGAAGCAGTCTTTTGTAAAATGTCCAGCAGTTCTACAAGGACGTTTCACAGATTGGCTGAGATGTTCCATCATTTCAGCATAAACTGATTTTGTTTCCCCTTTCAGGCAATAAAAAAGTAAACATCAGTGACGAGGAGGGGGAGAAGAATACACACCTGTCTGATACTGCTGGTATGTCACATCCCCTTAACAGCAATGGTAACAGACACACAAGTAATACAAATGTGAAGCAGAAGTCAACACAAAAGCTGTACACAACTGTTCCAAGAGTGAGCAGCAAAGGACTGGACCATAAGAAGAATATGGACCTTAAGAATGACAAGGAAAAGGCCCTGGATTTGAATCATCATGAGGGCCAACCTTTGGATAAGAAAGACTCTGTGTTGCTTCAAAATGGCGTCGTAAACTGTGGCTTAATTACAAATGGCTATTCTAGCAAGGACAATGATGGAAGCGGTTCTGAAGGTGGATATACTACTCCAAAGAAACGCAAGGCCAGATGTAACAACGCCAAGAACACTGATAATGTGATGAGAGACAAGGAGAAAGACATGCAGCAGGGCAACACTACACAGGAGGCTGGGGCTTTTAATCTTGAGACGACTGACAAGGGGGTGACTTCCAGACTCGATGGCTTTAGAGCCACCCATAAAGTAGAAGCTCAGTCAGCAGCTAGACGGGCTGTTGCGTCAGAGGCTACAATGGGTGAATCTCAGAGGAAAAGCTCTGATGGCAAAACAGTTGGCATCTTCGGTAAAAAGACTGAGGAAAGGCACAAAGCCAAGCTTTCCTCACCTTCAAAAGAGGACTCCTGGACTTTATTCAAGCCCCCTCCAGTATTTCCTGTGGACAATAGCAGTGCTAAAATTGTTCCCAAGATCAGTTATGCAAGTAAAGTAAAAGAGAACCTCAACAAAGTAGCTCAAGGTGGAGGAGAGGCACTGCCTCCTCCTGTTAGACTGTCACAGGTCCCTATGTCTGCTATGAAAACTATCACCTCAGCTAGCTTTACTAATGGTCCTGTTTCTGGAAATGGAAACGGCTGCCCGTCAGTGGGTACCTTCTTTGCTCATGCTGCTAGTAGTATTCCACCAGCCCCATCTATCCCAAGTGGCGAGAATGTAGCATCTCCTTTGGAAAGTAACTGTAGCTCTACAACCAGTCCTGTAGACGGAGAAGCATATGAGCATAGAAAGTGTACTCTTTTAATTTACCCTTTAAATATGCAACCTGTGCTCCCCAGTGCTCGTCACCTCGACCCACCGGCTGCTCAGACAAATCAGAAAGCCTTGGGAGACATCTTCCATAATCAGTGGGGGCTTTCCTTCATCAATGAGCCCAACTTGGGGCCAGAAGGAGGAAGTGGACAGGTACCTGCAGAGGACAAAACTACTGTGGTCACACCTCAAAGTGAGTGTCAGGCTGTTGCAGCCAAGGCTGCGCAGCCCTGCTTTGACATTAGCCCGTCATTCTTAGAGCCTGGCACTTTGGCTCAAGACCCTGAGAAAAGGACTTGTGCCCCCTGCAATGTGTCTAATACTTGTTCTCCTGCTTGTGTGATGAGTGAGGAGGAGAACAAGCTGCAGCCATGTGGCCAGGAAAAGACAAAAGTTGAGGCCAAGGGTGCAGGTTCTGCTACGCCGGCCCCCAGTAAAGACAACGGTGCTAAGCCTGCGCAGGGCCAGCTAACCACTTTGCTGTTTGGCTCATCTAAAGAACAGGCCCACTCTAAAGACATTGGCAGAAGGTGTAGCTGGGGCTCCTTTGATGTTAAAGCTGCTGTCACTTATCACACTAAAGGTAACTTTAACTTTGTTTATCAAATTAATTTGTCTAAACATTGAAGTTTTAATCTTTAAGTTTTCATTCCTTAAGTGACACCTGAGGTTGTTTAGTCAGAAATACAACAGAAGAACAACTGGTCTGTTTACAGTGCAAAAATCAAACTTAAAAAAAACATTTTATTAAAGAAGTCAGTCAGTCATTACGACTTCATGCTGAGCAATGCATTGTCACATGACCGAAGTTGGAGGTGTGTAAAATAATTCAGTATTTATTCATTTTTGTTTGGCAATAAGTCAATCAACATGACACAGGAAAAATTCACATTGGCCAGGAACACCCTCACCACCCCCACCAGAACATGACCCACGAACAATCATGTATTAGTGCAAACCTCAGTGACAAATTTATTATTATGTTGTTATTATTGTTGCTATATATCTTGTCTTTAGTCAGTGCTTCACAATAACAGCCACCCCGTGTGTCAGCAGTGTTCAATGTGAAGCGTTTGGTTTGCATTAGCACTAGCCATCAACAGCTCTGATTTGACAGAGTGAAAGTATTTTACCATTAATATAAATACATTAAAAATCAGCAGTTTTGGTTTTTTTTAAATGAAAATCTTAAGGATTATAACTTTAACCAGTCATGACTCAGGAGATTTGATATACCCAATGAAAGAAAGAATGAAGAAAGAATAAATTATGTTTATATATATATATTTTTTTTTTGAGTGATCAGTATTGGATTTTCTGAAAATAATTGTTCATGATCAATTAATGCAGGTCATTAATGCATAATCATTTTGTTTTTCTTCAACAGAAATGGAATCCATATTCAACATACAAAAACAAGGTAAATTGAGCCTGTTACTTTTTCCTAACATCCATTTTAGAAGTGTTTAGACAGTTCAGTTTTGTCAACAAGAATTGGATCTATGTAAGAACATATTATAAAAGTTTTGAATATATCACGTCAGTTCATAAATACTGGAAACCTGCTCAGAAACAACCTGAAGCTTCTTTACCAAACATCTTGCTGTAACTCTGAGGACAGATATGAGCACTGCGTTAAAGCCTCTGACGTGTCTCTAGAGAACAGACAGCTGTTCAGTAAGTCCTTCAAAGACAGAACAACAGACTCAAGGTAGTCACCGACAGACACTGCAGTGAAGTTACTGAGTGTGACGTACAGCTGGTGGATCCAACACAAGCTACAATTAAATATTCCATGAATACAAGGGCTGAGTTTTTTTTTTTTTTTTTTTTTGTGTTCGACACCAGTGTTGTTGCTGTTATTTAACAAAAGAAGGTTTGCCTAAATAATATATTGTAATATTGCGATTGAGTCAATAAATTACCTCATCGTCAGTAACTGAACCTCCTGTCTCTCTCCTCCGCTGTAGATCCAAAAAGAGTAGTGGTTTATGATGAAGCCAAGGACGGACCTGATCAGTGAGGTAGATGGTCTACAGTACTTACCTTCTTCTCTTCTGGGTGCTGCAGTTATCTACCTTGGAAATCATAAATCCTGTTGGATAGATAAAGTGACAACTGTGAAAACATTGATAGTTTAGCATGACAGATTTTCCTTGGAGTCTCGGGTGGAGTAACAGACTTCTTTGGGGGCATCAGACAAACACACTCACTCTGGAGGGACATTAAAGGAGCTGATCGGTGCCTCTCCAACATGATGAATGGACACTTGCAACTTTAAGCTGTTTGTCTCATGATGTTCGGGAGTTCAACAAAGGAAGGTGTCTATGACTGCGCCTCCCTCAGCCTTTATCCCGTTGAACTGCGGCAGCCGTCAGTCTGACTATGGGATGCCTCAGTCATTGTCGTTCTTCACGCATTCAAATGAGTTCATTGTAGATATGTTAGACGTTATACATACACATCTATGTGCAAGCTTGAATTCATGGTGAATGAGAGGAGAACACACTGCAGAGAATGCCTCGAAGAAGGATCTTTGGAGTTAAACTGTAAGTGAAAGTGAAGTGGAAGCTCACAGGTGAGGCCCCATCCAGGAAGGGAGAACCTTGTCTTAAATCAGAGCCCAGAAATGAAATACTTTTTCTTTCATACCGTTTGGTCTGACCTAACATGAGTGTTATCTGCACTGCAGTATGACCCCAGAGCACAGGTACACAAGTGCCCAGTTTGAGGGAAAGTGTTGCCCCTTCATTTTATTGTTTATTGCAGGTTTTGCTAAAGATTTTAAAATCAGGTCTCCGTTAAAAAAACCTTTGAATCTCTAAGCTTTTCATACATTTCATGTAGATTGTTATCAGGTCAGTGCATACTGTTCTTAAATTCAGATTCATGACTTTTGACCTTAAGAAGAAACTGAGGGACAAACTAAAGTAAGAGACATTTCTTCCAATGAGGTCTCCTGTGTTTTGTGCTGTTTGTTCAGCAGCAAGGCTCAGGACGTCCATACAGATTATTTTGCCTGCATTTCTGTCTCGTTCTACTCCTCTTGTCAAAGGAACATGTTGCATTTAATGACTAGGGATTCTTTATTTTCCCTGACTCAGCATTTTGTCTTTACTTTTCGGTCTTATGGCATTGTATTTCCTGCATGTTTACTGGTGGAAATGAATGAGTCAGAGGTCACTGTTCATCGCCACACAAAGATTACAGTAACACAACAACAATACTAATCTAGGTTCCCCAGACTAGCCACTTTGTCAAACTATGTTGAAATGTGAAGATGAGTTGTACTCTTACGTTTTACTGTGGATAACCTTTGCAAACCAGTGTGCAATAACACCATGTGATCCATGCAACGAGAGAAATGGGTTATATGGAGCTACAAAATCATCACCCAAGGTTCTGGTGTGGCCTGCAGTTCATTTGTTTGTTCAAAATGTTTAAGGTGCATTTTCACTTTATTGCACAAGTGATTTATTTTATTTTATTTTATTTTATTTTTGTTTTTTTCATGTTGAAAGATCTAATTAAGTCCGTGGAGCCCAAAATTGCTAACTGCTAACTGGCCAGCTGTGACATCACTTTCATCACCATCTCCAAATCAGGATTGGTTTATTCAACATAAAGGAACTGTCCAGGTTTCTTTGCTCTAGAAGATATGATTTGGTTAATGTGTGGATTAATAGCACTTTATGTAAACTAATTGCTTTTATCTTTAATTACTAGAGAGATCTATATGTACTGACAAGAAATACTCCTTGAAAGAATGGCTTTGGGCTGTTACTTTTCAGAAAAAAGTTGATAAATACAGAATTATTAAATGTAACTCAGGTAGTGTCGATAAAGCCATGACTATGTTAAATATTGTTTTTGCCAAATGGTCCCTGTCATGTAATGTTCTCAAAATTGGAACCGTTGAATTGGAGTCCTATTACATAGAGTCTCATATGATGTTGTGACAAAACACCAAATAATTACTTTTGAGGAAAACACTCATGACATGCAAGGTGCTGTCATTGATCATGTTGGGCTCTAAAATGTTAATTTCCCCTTTTTAAAAAAAAAAAAAAAAAAAAAAAAAAAAAAAAAAAAAAAAAAGAAAAGAAATAAGCACATTGCTCCATGCGCTGTTTTCAATGTATACTAGGCTGTAATCTTTGATCTTTGGTGGTTCATTTTCTTCCCCATGTGTTCATAGTGAAGCGCCTCTTAATTTTATTATTGCTGAACATCAGTGGTGTTTTTATGGGGTGGCTACAATCTGGGAATAAGCTTTCAAGTACACTTGTTTCTACTGTGTCCTGATGAGGACCCATGAGCAGAGAGAAAGTCGTGTTTTTGTAAAAGTTGACATTTAACTTCCATGTCTAATCACCATCAGCTCTCTGGTGTTTCAAATGCTTTGTTTGGCTTCCACTGTATAGTGTATGATGGATGAGTGTATTATCAGATGCTGCCCTCTGAATAAGAACAATTGTGTCGGGATTTGGTTGAAGAGGACGCAAGGGTATTTGAGGAGATATTTCCCATTAGCATTTAGACTTTTGTGTTTTTCTGTGCTTGTTGGAAATTGACGTTTAATCTGGCATAAAGTTACAAAACCTGCAGTTTAATTTCTTCTGACTGCCCATAATCCATAGACCAAGTGATATAATCAGGTTACCATGCAGTTAATGCCAAATTTTTCAGGCTGAAAGCATTATCAGTGGACAGTGATGCATCTGTAAGCTTCTAATTGTAAAACAGGGTGATCGCGATGAATCGTCTGTGATGTTACTGTAGTCTTACAATGATTTTTACAATTTTTGAAATATTTTTGTGTTGTTTTTTGAGAGGATGGACCTGGTACAGGGAAAAAAGAGAATCTCCCATCCTCCCACCCCAAGGCTCCTCTATTTCAAGCACTTAATACAGCGAAAAGGCTACGCTGAATATGCATTTATAAAGACAGAACTATTAGCATTGTAGCCTGCAAACCAAAAACAGGTTCTTGAAGCTGAGTAGATGTTTTAATCAGTGACAGGGGGAAGGGGGTGAGTGGAGAAAGAGTAGCCTGGTCATGAGGAGTTTATACCCTCACCCCCTCAGGATGTGCAATCACCTCAAGGACGCTAAAGCAGGGCTCCAGGTTGAGTGGCGAGTTTGGCCTCGTTTTGTTTTTTTGTGTGTGTGTGTGCATAGCGAGTTCTTCCTATTATATGCAAGTTCTTCATATATTTTGAACCCCTGTCCCCCACCCTTCCCTCTCCCGTTGTATCATGTTCAGGTGCCTGTGTGAAAAAATATACTTTTACAGCAATTTTGATTGTTTAAAATCAGCTTCCAGCATATATCCGTGCCATTTTTTTTGTTCTTCTTTTTTGTAACATTTGCTGTTAAAGTTTTCTCACAGCTAATCCTACTTTGTTGTTTAAGTGACGTGGATGCAGCTGAGAGCGACGAGCGTTTTGTGTGTTTTAAAATTTTTGTGGCTTTTGTTCAGAAGTGTGACCTGAAGCCAAAATCAGTTTGACTGGGATGGATGACAGACGCTCACTGGCGTATACTCATGCCAGTCCATTGTCTAGTTCATGTCACATAATTAATTTGAATTGATTTAACAAATTAATGTTTTAACATATGTTTTAAAAACATTTTATTTTTGAATTATAACCTAATTTATCCATAGATGCACAAGTAGGATGAGTCTAAAAGGAAACAATGATACAGAATCAAGATGTCTCATTTCTGATGAGTAGTAGATGATTTAGTTATTGATTAAGGCTGATGTAAAACCCATTTTCTCCCCAACAGCACCAGTGTTAATATATTTCAAGTTACTCTTTTCCAGCAGATTTTATACAAATTACTTTAATGCATTTCTTCAGATAGTTGTGATGGAATGATGAGCATTGAAATTCACTGCGTCCCAGAATTCCTCTTAATATATTTTTATTTGTCGTAGTGTTGTTGATCATGTTTGGGGGGGGGGGGTTAATGTGCAGTTCAACAACTCTGAATCTGCTTTCGCCAAAGGTACACTACTCAGATATTCAGCTACTGAATGGCAAACGCACAGATGGGGACGTTGTTGATGATGTCATAACCAGCTTCCTGACATCATGCTGGGTTTGGAGGAGTTTTTAGTGAAGTCACTACTGTAGCAGCTGAATGTCACTTTGAGCGTGGTGTTAAGCGGTGTGAGAGGAGAAATCTAAAAAGATAAAACAAATACCGAAAGTGCTGCTTCTTCATCCAGTAATCAGTCGTCTTTAATGGGAAATGCTGGACTTGGTGTTTGTGCTCGACTTAAAAAAAAAACAAAAAACAAAAAAAAAAAAAAAAACTGTCCCTCTTTAAACTGTCATTGCCTCTTGTGGAAATGTTTTAATTTAGGGGGCTTTTTGTTGTTTTACTCAGTGACACCTGAGGTACAGTGTTTCTGGTTCCACATGGGGAGAAAACAACGTGTCTTCAGAGGGAGGTGATGATGTTGTGCCGAGTCATCTTTTTGTTTTGTTCGTCATCTCAAATGGCTGTTGTAGTTTTTTTTTGTTTTTTTTTAGTCTGCTCCTTCTTTTCTCACTTTTACACCTAGTGCCCCCCTAAAATAAGAGGCAATAGCATTTGTTTTCTCAGATGTCTTACAGGTTGACTTTTTAAGTGAGCAGTCTGATTATTTAATTTTTGTTTTGAATTTAACAGAAGTGTCACATTACAATGTTCTTTTTTTAAAGCATGATAATAACCCTCAAATTCCAAACAATGTAATAGAGTCAATAAAAAAAAAAAAAGAAAACTCCAGTGTTCACAATTTTAGTTTCCATTAAAATGTCAAATTTTCATGAAGAATTCAGTGTTGTGTGTGTTGTTTTTACTGGTTTGAACCAGTGAATTGAAAATGAGTTGCTTGTAGCACAAGTGTTGACAGTGATGCTGCTGATCCTCTTCATAGATTTCAAACTGACTTGTTTACTATGACACATCATTTTCATCACAGGGACTAGTACAGATAAGACTGAAAACTTGAAGTACTCACAGTCATGTAACCTGAGGGAGGAATGAGTTGTTACAGCTGTGATGTGAAATCACCTGGTTACAGGTGAGCTGTGTCAGAACAATAGGTGATAAAACAGGACCCACCTTAAAGCCCTAATATCAGTAGTGGAAGTCAAGTCCAGTTGAGTTTTTCCATTTAATGGTCATTTAAACATTTATTGTACTTTTCACTCCCACATTTGATAGTTTTTGTTTCTAGTTACTATACTAATTCAACAAAATTTTTCACACTATGTTACTAACACAGACATACATCAGTGAACTATATGAACTTTTGATGCTTTAATATAGCTGAAAATACTGAGGACCTTTAATACTGACTTTTACTTGTAACATAGTATTTTACATTATCACTTTTACTTAAGTAGGATCATTATTATTCCTCCACCAGTGTGTTTTAGTCACTTTAGTCTATGATTCAGTCCTAACCTCTAATTTTCTCCAAACATGTAAAATATTGCATTCTTTTTTCAATGCAAATTGATTTGTATCATCAGTGAACAGTGTTGTTCCAAGACGCCCCCTGGTGGATGAAGAGTGTAGCATACATGAACTGATGTCAGTTAAATCACAGCTCAGCTCAGAATGAATCTGGTCTCCCAACTTGTGAACTATATCTAAATATGACATAATATTGATATTTATTTTATTTTACTGTATTGTGTTAATATTCCCTTATTTTCAATATCATCAGTTTTCTAAAATAAAATTGTCATAATGTAACAATGTAAAACAGCTGATGCTAAATGTTCACTTCTATCATATGACACCCTGAAAATTATTGCATTCATCCCTTATTATAGATAAAGATATGTATTTGTGACCATTATAAATCCTGCATTGATACTGTGAGGACACTGGCTGCCAATTTACACTGCATGTGGCATATTCACCACACACACACAGACACACACACACACACACACACTTTTCCACTCTGTCCATAGAATTGAACCAGTGTTTACTGCCACCCCCTCAATTTTACCTTGATTACTGTGTACTTCATGGAGGACACATGCAGCTCGGTGGTTAGTGCACCGGAGAGAGATTGTCCACTGTGATGGAAGGTCACTAAAAGGTTTGATCTCTGCTCAGGTGTTTCTGAACAAGATGCTGAACTCTAAGCACTGCTGCAGAAAGGACAAGCACTTTGTGACAAGCAAAGGAAACAATATCTTTACAAAAAGGAAAAGATGCTGCAGAATCATCTGCCATTAAAATACATTTGTTCTGCTGCCACTGGTGCAAGATGAAGAATCTGAAAAACATGAACACAATATACAATATGTGCTGCCACACTTCATTCAGTCCATTACCTTAATCCACGATTTAATCACATTTAATGACCGATTCATTTCACTTTGAGCAAGTTTCCACTGTCAATGGAAATAACGAACATTATTAATAAAAAATACAAAAAATAATATTTACTTCACCGTAAATGAATTTCCATCTATGACGTAGATCCATGACACATTAACAGAGTGGTGGATGTCGTCACTGGTGAAAATATTCACATCATTTACTTTAGTAGAAGCAAAAATATAAATACTCTGTTAGAAGTCAATGTGCATTCACAAACTTATACCTAAGTAAAAGTTCAAGTACAGAATAGTTAAGCAAGTACATATATAACATCATAACATGCCAACACATTAGAAGGCATAAAAACAACATAGTATAGTAAGGCATGAAAATATCATAGTATAGTAAGGGATGAAAATGTTAAAAAATGTCACAGTATAGAAAGGCATGAAAATGTCAAAAATCATAATAGTATAGTAAGGCATAAAATATCATAGTAAAGTAAGACATGAAAATGTCAAAGATCGTGATCGTATAGTAAGGCATCAAATCGCCATAGTATAATAAGGCATAAAATGTCAACAAATGTCATAGTATAGTAAGGCATTAAATGTCATAATATAGTAAGGCATGAAAATGTCAAAAATCGTCATAGTATAGTAAAGGCCTAAAATGTCACAGTATAGTAAGGCATAAAATGTTATAGTATAGTAAGGCATGCAAATGTCAAAAAATGTCATAGTACAGTAAGGCATGAAATGTCAAAAATCCTCATAGTATAGTAAAGTATGAAATTTTCAAAAAATGTCATTGTATCAGAAGGCATGAAAATGTCAAAAATCGTCATAGTATAGTAAAATATAAAATGTCATAGTATAGTAAGGCATAAAATGTCATAGTATAGTAAAGCATGTAAATGTCAAAAATCATCATAGTATAGTAAAGGCCTAAAATGTCACAGTATAGTAAGGCATAAAGTGTCATAGTATAGTAAGGCATGAAATGTCAAAAGTCATCACAGTATAGTAAGGCATAAAATCTCATAGTATAGTAAGGCATGAAATGTCATAGTATAGTAAGGCATAAAATGTCAAAAATCGTCATAGTATAGCAAGGCATGTAAATGTCATAGTATAGTAAGGGATGAAATGTCACACTAAAGTAAGGCCTAAAATGTCATAGTATAGTAAGGCATGTAAATGTCAAAAATAACCATAGTATAGTAAGTTATAAAATGTCATGGTATAGCAAGGCATAAAATGTCAAAAAATGTCATAGTATTGTAAGGCATGAAAATGTCAAAAATTGTGATAGTATAGTAAGGCATCAAATCACCATAGTATAGCAAGGCATAAAATGTCAAAAATCACCATAGAATAGTAAGGAATGAAATTTCATTGTATAGTAAGGCATAAAATGTCATAGTATAGTAACGGATGAAATGTCATAAAATGTAAAAATACAGTAAGCCATAAAATGTCAAAAATTGTCATAGTATAATAAGGCATAAAAACATCATAGTGTACTAAATCATAGTACAAGTCATAAAAACGACATAGCAAAGTAAAACCGACATATTATAGTAAGTTATAAAAATGTTGCAGTATAGTAAGGCATAAAGACATGAATACAACATAGTATAGTAAGACATAAAATGTCAAAAATCGTCATAGTATACTAAGGCATAACATGTCATAGTATAGTAAGGCATGAAAATGTCAAAAAATTCATAGTATAGTAAGGTATGAAAATGTAAAAAATCGTGATAGTATAGTAAGAGATGAAAATGTCAAAAATTGCCATAGTATAGTAAAGGCATAAAATGTCACAGTATAGTAAGGCATAAAATGTCACAGTATAGTAAGGGATGAAATGTCATAATATAGTAAGGGATGAAATGTCATTGTAATAAGACATAAAATGTCAAAAATCGTCACAGTATAGTAAGGCATAACATTTCATAGTATAGTAAAGCATTAAAATGTCAAAAAATGTTATAGTATAGTAAGGCATAAAATGTCATAGTATAGCAAGGCATAAAATGTCAAAAAATGTCATAGTATAGTAAGACATAAAATGTCATAGTATACTAAGGCATGCAAATGTCAAAGTATAGTAAGGCATGCAAATGTCAAAAATCATCATAGTATAGTAAGGTGTAACATGTCATAGTATATAGTAAGGTATGAAATTTTCAAAAAATGTCATAGTATCATAAGGCATAAAATGTCAAAAAATATCATAGTATAAGTACAGCATTAAAATGTCATAATATAGTTAGTAAGGCATGAAAATGTCAAAAATCGTCATAGTATAGTAAAGGCCTAAAATGTCACAGTATAGTAAGGCATGCAAATGTCAAAAAATGTCATAGTACAGTAAGGCATGAAATGTCAAAAATCCTCATAGTATAGTAAAGCATAAAATGTCAAAAATCATCATACTATAGTAAGGCATAAAATGTCAATATTAAAAAGACAAATTAATCTGATTGACAAGAGCTGTGACACCGTTTACACAAAGAAGTTGGTAAACTATTTAAAGTAAAGGCGTGGACTGCTTGTCCACCTCAAGGTGTAACTGTCAGTCTTTACAGCTTGTCTTTACAGTAAGGCATGTAAATGTCAAAAATCATCATAGTATAGTAAAGGCCTAAAATGTCACAGTATAGTAAGGCATAAAATGTCATAGTATAGTAAGGGATGAAATGTCACAGTAAAGTAAGGGATGAAATTTCATAGTATAGTAAGGCATAAAATGTCAAAAATCGTCACAGTATAGTAAGGCATAAAATCTCATAGTATAGTAAGGCATGAAATGTCATAGTATAGTAAGGCATGAAAATGACATAGTATAGTAAGGCATAAAATGTCAAAAAATTTCAAAATATAGTAAGGCATAAAATGTCAAAAATGGTCATAGTAATTAAAATTATAATAAAGCATAAAAACTTTATTGTATATATGTAATAAAAAAGTTATATTATAGAAAACCATAAAAAAGGCCCCAGTCCTGGGGTTTGAACCTTTTCACTGTGAGGCGTCAGTCCTAACCACTGCATCACTGCACCGCCTCATTAATAAATCATGGTATAGTAAGGCATAAACTTCACCTAGACCTAACCTCTAACAGGCCACAGTGGAATGATCTAATATGACGTCACTCTGACATAGTGTGAACGAATTGTAGGGACAATTCTGTCCTCCCAAAATATTGGTGGGTACATGTCCCTACCGTCCATATGCAAACCTACGTCTGAAGTATTGTGTAATGTGCATCTGTTATCAGCTTCATGTTTGTGCCACATTGTTCAATAATCCCTGGTCTCTGTTGCTTTAGGTTTGGTCTCATAAGTTCCAACAGCAGAAACATGATATATGACATTTCTCAGTTGTGCGGGTCAAGAACTGTTTTATAGTCAGTTTATTCTATTGAAAGCTCTCACACATTTTGATGCTGTTCAATCTTGACAGAAACCAGGAGCAGTGTATGATCCAAGTGCATCTCCTGCTCTTGGGGATGAATTCATCAGCTCTGACCAGAGGGTCCCTGACATTTAGTGATCTGTGATCATCACCATAAACCTTAAATCGTCAAATGTCAGACTGAAGCACCTGCCACAGTTTAAACTACATGGCTAATATTTCAGTGTTAACAGTGCTCTCTTTATAATTCTATGTTTTAGAAATAAACCTTTCTTCTATGGTTTTATTTTGTATGGGAAAGCTACAAATTTATTTTTGAATATGGGGTTATAGACACTTACTCAGAGGTGAGCTTCATGTGGGGAGAAGTTCCTCTGTCTGACCTCAGCACTGACTTCAAAGGGCGATGCCAACAAGCACGCCACCTAGAGGATAAAAACTGCCATGGCCTCTCCAGTTGGTAAATTAGCTATACCTGGAGTTTGGATGACTTTTCTGAATGTGTAAAAAAAAAGTGTTACCATGGCAATGTCAGTTGGTCAGTCAGTGGATCACTTTGGTGCAGACTGAAAAATCTCAACAGCAAATGGATGAATTGGATTTGGTGCAGATATCCACAGAGGACAAATTTTTCAGAGTTTTTCTCACAACATGAGGTTCACGTGGTTGGATGAAATGACTCAACAAACATTGTATAGATTGCCATTAAATTTGGCAGCATACACATGTTCACGTCTCCCTCAGGACAAACTGTAATAACTCTGAGAATGATTTGATGTTGCACTCACATTTAGCCGTTACATAAAAATTTTTTATTCTCCTCCTGTCAAAATCTGGTGCCTACATTACCCACGATGCAGTCCTAGGCCTGCTCATCAGTGAACTATACCTGTAACAAGGCCGTGCATTCATTTCCTGTTAACTTCCATCAGTTATAAAGGACTGGACGTCCATATGCACAGACAGGTACTGGGACATAGGTGTGTCCTTCTGCACCAAAGACATCCACATTTAGATGATTGGAATCAGACATGAGAAAATCCAGCTGCAATAAAATATAAAAAAAGTAGATGATGAGACAGTGTCTCCACATGATGTGAACAGCAGCAGTTGACCTGCTGATGACTTCCTGTTGGTCATCAGTAATATTCTCTCTGCAAACTGCTGCATATTGTTTGCTGCTAGGTGGAATTAAGCTTTGTGTGCTGGTGGGCTGTTATGGAGGGGAGGGGGTGGGGGGGTATTTTGTGTGATATGGGCCATTGACTGCTTTTTTCATAGCTCAGGAACAATAATGAGATTTTTTTTTCCCAGAATATCAGTGCCGCCATTCAGCGCTCTGATTGTGTTTATGAAATTGTGCATACATCTCTCAACGCTGGAGCAGGGGATGGGAAAGCTATTTTCAAAACATTAGCAAATTGTTTTCTGTTATTGTGCAGAGATTGATAAGGGTATGTATTTTCTACACACACACACACACACACACACACACACACACACACACACGCACACACACACACACGCACACACACACGCACACACACACGCACACACACACACAGACACACACACACACACACACACACACACACACAGCATGCTGTTGTAGCCTTCTGCTCTTACAATCCACAAAATAGAAGAAAACCTACTTAAAAAACTATCAACTGTTTGAACCTTCATGCTGCTGTTAAACTGTAACCACAGTGAATCTAATTGTGTCTTTGCACAGGTTTAGGTGTATTTCATCACAATATTTTTTTATATTGTTCAACATTATGGAGTTTATGTGCTTGGTGATTATTTGTATCATTTATTACTTTCTTTACACATACACACCTGTATACGTATCTTGATGTATTACTGCATTAGTGAGCTGCTTATCAAGTCTGTCTGGTGAGATGTGCAAATGACCTTGACCTTGGGAATCTGCAGTGTTTCTATCATGAGCAGATATTGAGACAAATCACCTGAGATTTCACACAAATCACCTTTTATCTAAGAAAAATGTTTGTGTGGCAGCGTTAACCAAAGAATATGCTTTGTTTTCCCTCACACCTGGATTTCAGCATGCTCTGATGTGGCTCTTTGTTGAAGCTGCTGCCGTTCCTCACACTTGTTTTTTAAATTGACAAATCCTGTAAATACAGTATGAAACTCCTCTCAAAAAATATATCACAAACAGTGCTTGAGTCGAGGCTTTTCTTTTTAGTTTGTGTTTTTACAGCTAATTACTATCTTTGAAGTGGAGTTCTGAACCATGAAGACAGGAAAAATAATGTATTGTGATGGAAAATAATCAGCATGAAGATATTGTATTAAATGTTCTGATGTAAGATGTTCTGTCAGACTGTGTTCTACTAAAACAACATGAGATTTATCAGGCCACTTGACCTCGGCAGTAAACACTCTTTCCACCTACACATGAACTAAATCATCCCATTAATTTAATTGCTGTCATAATAGTTTTGGGATTCCTCTGCACAGGGAGGTCTGGGCTGAAAACCTGGGCTCATGTTTTTTTCAGGCTGTAAAGCTTTAAAAACAGCATCCATCCAGTCATCATTAATCTATGGGTAATGATCCTATCTACACCAATACTCCCCCCTTTGGCATTTACTTTTGTGTTTCTGCTCTGTCCTCCAGTGATAATTGACACTCATACCTGTGTCTACAGTCTGTTGCTCACCAGCTATCGAGTCTGGAGCACCGGATCCATGAAGACAGGGAACAGACAGCTGCTGAGATCAGGCCAAAACTGACGGCCTTTGTAAACATGCATCGCCTCATCTGGTGGATGAAATGAGAGAGAAGAGTCAGTTCGCTCATGCCTTCGTTCATGCTGTTGGCTTCATACAGTTTACACATCATTGAGACTATAATCACTTTGATTTGAGAAAGATGAAACAGTTTCCACTCTGCATTTAACCAGAAAACATAAAGTGCTGGAGATAGATAGATAGATAGATAGATAGATATAGATAGATAGATAGATAGATAGATAGATAGATAGATAGAAAATTAACTAATATAATTTTATTAAATAATTGAAACGTGTAGATACAAACATTAATTTACGCATTTCATTAACTACAATCTATCAAAAGGCTGTTATTCATTTAGAAATCACTCGTTGCAGATTTTCTCAGTGTCTATTATATGATGAAACACTTATATGAGCTCAAGATCAGTTTCTAAAAAAATACAACACAAATAAAAGTCATTCCTGACAGAAACGCCATTGTGTCACGCTCCTGTTTCTTTCTTATCCCACCTTCTCAAAAACAATCAAGGGACCAGTTTCTTAGAGGAAGCTGTCTGGTTCTTGGCTGCAGACTACTTGCCATTCCCAGAAGGTCATTTGGTTAATCCACATTTGAGTTTTCATGGACTCTTAACTAGTTTTTAATCAGCAATTATTAGTGAATTGGAAGGCTGTGCAGGCGCAGAACTCCGTGCTGGCGGGAGAGTGCCCATCAATGTCACGTCAATTTTCATGCCAAGGGCTACATTAGGCCTGGAGTCTGGGAGGAAACAGCCACCTGAGTGCCTCATCTCCCCATCCACCGCAGTGTTCCCATCAACTATTGACTCTATTACACAGCTCTGTCAAAAAAATTTTCCGCTTCAAAAGAAGGGCAGCCATTACATGGCTGTGCAGGGAGATAATTTAGTGATGCACATAAAATTAAGGGCATATCCATTGAACATTGCTCATTATTGCACTTGAATTCCTACAATGTGAGGCTTGTGTGAGGATCCTGGACACTTCCCAACCTTTCATTTCATTCCCATTTTCAAGGTATAAACACAGCTTGATTATTTAGGCTTATGTGCTTATATAAATAGCTGTCATTTTCATCTATATCTAACCTACCTGTAATTGGCAATTAAACATTCCAGCGTCTGAGACTAGCTCTTAATTACCGTTAATAAATGCAGAGGGGCCCTGAGGGGTCCTGATGAGAGGGGATGTGAGTCTCCTGCAGCACCACATCACACCATGAATATGCATGACAAGCCAGGTATTCTTCAGCCCTGTCCTCTGCTGCTCAGGCACACAGAGGTGGCAGTGTGCCTCTTGAACTAGCACTTCTTCATTCCACCTCCACGGCGGCTGGAGCCGTTGTTGCCATGCTGCATCCTCACAGTGGCATTTCTGCACACTGAGGATTGTTTGTGTTTGCCAAGAGCTGTCACATTCAGCCTGTTAGCACTGACCCATGGGAAATTTACACAGAGCCACTGGTATGAGGTGAAGCCATCAAATGAGCCGGTGACATGCCGCTCTACACATACATCCTATAACGTTGATGTATCACTGTGTGTGCGTGTGTGTGTGTGTGTATGTGCTGCCAGTCAGAAGTTGGCTTGGTTTGAGCTTTTCAGGTCAAATGTCAAGATATTAAAGATGTGTTCTACAAATAGAGAAATGTAAGAAATGAACAGGTTTTTACCTGAACTTCAGTGAGGAAACTGTAGTGGACTAAGACCTGTCTGTGACATGTCATCATATATCATATACAGGTGACACGTTTGCATAGCATAGCTCCACGTGCTCAAATATTTCTCACACTCTTTCAACTCTAACACAAACTTTCCTTTCGCAGATTAATAGCAGCTTCCTCTTCTCTGCTGTGATCTGACATTTAGCTCCAATAATGATGCTGATTGTCTCAGTGTTCCACAAAGACCTGAAGCCTCGTATTTAAGAGACAGTGAGTGCAGAGCTCTCTGATCATAATGGCACTTTTAATTAGCACTTAATTAAAGGCAGGTGGACTGGAAAGGTCAGCCAGTTAGGCCTGTAAGTTAAAAACACAGACACCGGCAGGATCAGCTGTTTGAAGAATTTGTCTGCTAATTACAATGACCGGGATCTGGACACACCCAGGCAGTTCTGCTGGAGACATTTTTCAATCCTTTCAAACATATTGTATTTTTTCTCTTTTTTAAGTTTGCTTACAATAATTTTGCATCTGTACATTTTAGGATTTAAATAGACAGAGATTATATATTTTCTAATATAAGTGTTAATTTACAGTGAATTCTAAATTGTGATTTAACCAAAAGTAAACGTAAAACTACACGGCATCCAAAACCATCTAACTGGCAGTTTTACTGTCTGAACACATGAGCTGTATTTAACCTGTTTATACATCTCATCAGTCTGTGACATGTCTGTGTGTTATGGACATACCTTATGACTGGAGCTCCACACTGTCAAACACAAGAAGCGAGACAATGGTCCAAACTGTCAGATGGATGATCATTGTTTCATTACACCATTACAGAGTAGAAAAACCTCAGTGATGTGGTCTGAACTTGTTGCTCCTCGGCTCTGAGAGACAGAGCTGGGAACAGAATCGATCTCCGTCCACGTTATAGATCACCTTGTCTGAATGAGTGATGAAGCTGTTGGACTGTTAGACAAGCACCCACATTAAAACCTGATCCCTGAGTGTCAGTGTAACAGTAACATTATGTTTAACTGCCATAATCTATCACAGTAAACATGCACACAGATATTTAAACTCATTACATATTCAATATTATATTTAAGGTGACCAGGTCAAGATATACAGAACATCATAGAGTCACTTTAGAAGAAATAATTCAGTTAGAAAACTGGTATAATCTTAATTCATCTTCATTTTCACGACAGAGTCAGATTTTTGTTTCTGGTACCTGAAGTGAAATTCTCCCTCTCAGCGAAAGAGCTAATCTCACTGTGACAAAACACATCAAAGACAAACCTCCATGTTTTCTGATGGTGTCTCTACTGTTGTAAGCCTGTCATGCAGCAGCCTGTTTGCTCATCTACTCATCACATCCTCAGCCGTTTACACACTGATCCTCAGCTAATATTGATGCTCTCCATGTGAAACTGCTGAAGGAAAATAAAGCACTGGTGTGACGGCGTGGCTTCTTCCTGAGCGCGCTGCATCTTTCTGAGGCACTGGGAGAGACCACTGAGGGGCAGCAGAATTACATGCCAGCGCTTGTTTGTTCACTGTTTTCCCTGAATGCATTTTAGTAGTCAGACTCTATTAATCCTGCTGACTTAAGAGTGACCTCGAAGGATCCGGGGCCGACGTGCCGACTGTGTGGTCGAGTGAGTGTTTGCAATGTACTCAACAGAAAACACACAGAACAGTTGGCTGCTCAGCCCAGTGTCTGGTCATGGGATGTCAGCTGATGCTGAACGGTATGTAGAGTGAATGTTTCTCTTTGATGTGATGGTTCACTAAATAATTACACATGTGATATCGACACGTTGAGATAAATATATTTCAAAAAAATAAAAATACAGCGAAACTCTGAAAACAAGTAATATAACAATTCAGTTTATTTTATTTATTTTCCAGACAGACACATCAATTTCTGGACCACAGTAGAGGATGGAAACCTTTCACAGACATTTTTTTGTCAATATTATTATTTGAAAATACAAATATAAAATTAGACTTTCCACATTTGATATGTGAGAGACCCCCATCCATTATTATTATTATCATTATTATTTTTTTTTAGTATATTTTACAACAGGGCTTAAGCAAGCCATATGATAACCTGAAAGATGCTTTCAGATGTCAGTCAAGTCTGTCTGTCTCTCGCCATAAAAAGTCGGTTAACATAAAAAAAGGGGCAAGTGTTAGGAATGGGCAGACAGCAGTGCGGAGAGCTCTGTGCTCAGCCTGCAGAAACATGGAGACAGCAGAGCCTCACACTGCGTCCATCAGGCTCCACTCTACTCTCTCGACAACACGCCACGGCTGAACTCTCGTGTCGGTGAGCAAGATAATCAAGACATTTGACTATATGAACCTGGGTGTAGCTGTGTGAGGGATATTCTGTATACAGCTGAGGTCTCCAGTCTAATATTGTTCAAATGAGCCACTAAAAAATTGCAGATATATATTCATCTATACACATATATATTGCAATTGTATGTATATATTTGTAATGAGCATGGGTGAGATGGCAATGGTTTGGACTGAGGGGAACTTCACCCTGAAACAACAGCTGAACGAGTTTCTGTCACCTTGAAGAGCTCAGTCTACATTTGTGGACATGAACAGATCTTTGTTAGAGATGGTGGCGTTAGTGAGTCACTGTGGTCACTGTGACAGTATCTCTCAGAGATAAGGGCACATTGTCTGGTTTAAAACCATTAGCACCACTATGAATGAGCCTCTCTCATGTATAAATACTCTGTAACAATCGATGAGCCTTCAAAGTCAGTCTGATTCATTAAAATGGAGCGGAGCCTGAAACAGTCTTGGTCTGATGTCCCAGCTTCTGGGAGACAGTTGTTCATATTCACAAAGACAGACGTGAATCCAAGACGACAAAAACCTCACGCGTGTGTGCCTGTGCGTGTGCGTGTGCGTGTGTGTGTGTGTGTGTGTGTGTGTGTGTGGTTTCAGGGTGGCTTCCCACTACGGATGGGATCAATTGTTTGGCCATTGCCTAGCACTTGCCTCAAGATTCAAGTTTAAATGGATACGGTAGTACACTACAAATGTCAACACCTTCCAGGTTGACTTTTTTTCTTTTTTGATTATTTTTTTTCTTAAACCAAGACCCCTCCCCTCTCCCCAAATGGATAAGCTAGTCTACTAAGATGTGTAACATTCATCAGCTGTAAACTGCTGTCAGTTTGAGATAAAATGAAATTACAGCAACAGAGCCATGCTACCTTAAAGTCCAAGCTACAGGATCACAAAACAACAGAAGAGTCTATTTTTATATATTTTTAAGGGAAAATGTTTCTTCAGTCAAAAAGGGTCAATTACAGTGTTAATTACAGTCCAATTACAGCCACCAGGCACCTCAACAGAAAACACACACAATGTATTTTAGACTTGTTTGCCTTTCAGGTGAAAAGCAACAGAGCTGTTCCTGGCGAGCTTCTTGTAGGAGTTTGACTTTTTTATTTCAGTTAAATTTAACGGACAATTCTGCAAATGAACAGGAGGAACACTTTGTTTGATCCTAGTTTAAATGACTGATTCCTATTGTATTTGTATATTATACTATAAACTATAATGTGCAATTAAGGTGAACATAAACATTTCTAATTATGTTTTTAAATAAATTAGTTTTACTATAATTTTGGGCAAATACTGTATTTTTCCTACAATCAATGACTGATAATTTTATTATAAATGTATTATTTATTATTATTTGACCCTTTCAAACATGGACTTTATCATTTTGTAATTTCTCTTTTTTCAGTAACAGTGTCTTTTATACTTGCTGGATTTATTGGAATAATTTGTCTATTAAAGTCGAATCTAACAAAGCTGCCGTTCTGTTCATACTGTGTGTAATTTGACAGTCTATATTAGATGAGAAGAATAAATAGACACTACTATTATATATTAATGTAATGTGTGTAGTTTCAATTTAAAACCTCATGAGGTGAATTAAATAACTGATATAAAACCTAAATTATGTTTAATTGAATTTACTCACAAAATAAGTCAACATGTGGATGAACACAGCTGGAGCTCCACAAACTAAACTGTCTTTACAATTGGTTTGTTTTTGCTTGAAACACAGCAGCGTGTGTAAATCCAACAGGTCTGAGTTATGGACAGAAACCTGGAGTGATAATATTCAAGTCTGAATCTTTTAAATAATCACAGCTTCAGATGCTGGTCCAGAGTCAGGACATCAATTTAACTTGATACACACTCCTGCAGTGGATCTCTTTCATTTCTACAGTAATGCCTCTATAGAATCCATATGTGTGAACAACATTGATGACGGATTCTAACAAAAAGGAGCTCCCAGAATCTGAGATTAAAACAATTAGAATAGTTAATAAAGGTTTTGAGAGAAATTCCAAAGTGTACAAACATTAAAAGATATAACAGGTAATTTAAACAGCACTATGACTGATATCAGGACTACTGTGGTAATCATATGTTTCTTAAAAAAATATGAAATATTTTTTACATAAAATGTTTTTTCCATGATTATAGCTTGTGTCCCTCTTAAAAAAGAATCAAAAATAAAAGTTTTGCATATCTAGCGTTAGCATTTAAGGTAGTATGGCACACCCCTTTTAAAACATTCAAGGGTGGGGATCCAAATAATGCCTTGTGTACAATTCCATCTTACAGCAACTGTTTCTCTATTGTTCATCCATGAGAGCTTTGGTTAGCTGAAACCATGTGAGAGTGGCAAAACCAAAACCAAAAATAAAACATACAGGGAATAAATTACAATGAACCTCTATCAAAATAACTGTCGGCAAATATCAGAATAACATGATCATTTAGAGAAAGGTCTATCTCGACTGGTCCTAAATCCACTATTCACTACAAGTATTATATTAATGAGTCCTATATAACATCTACTTTGTAATTACAGGAGATAGAAAAGAGCGCGAGAGGGAGAGGGATAAATATGAGAGAAAGGAGAGGTAGAGCAGGGAGAACAACAAAGAGCACTACACTGGTATCAAAGACAGCACTCTGTTTACAAGTTAACTGTGATTTCTTTACACACTAATGAAATACATGAATGATCAACAAAAGATAGTAGATCTCTGAGGATGGGGAATGGAAAGAGAGAAAGCAATGGATGCACAGTACATTTTAATAGTATATTACAATTATTAATATATAAACCACAAAGTATCAATAAAACTCTGATTAAACTTGAAATCAGCAAAGAAGCATCTTTCTTTTTTTTTATATAGTTTTGTATTTCTTATTTTCTTTTACATTTGAACATTACAAGGGTTTTTTTTTCTCTTTACTCTTTATATTATTACTTGATCAACACCTCCACATCATTTACTTTAGAAGTTTCCAGCATATTTCTTTACCTGGTTGTTTTGAAACAAAAGAAATGAGACAGGAAGTGAGTAAAATGAAAACAACAAACACATCTGCAGCAGGTAAAGTATTTCAGAATACACACCATTCATTCCATCAATGACATTAAAAACTGGACTGCACTCTGGAGCATATTATTATTGAATGTTTGTCATGAGTAAAACCATTAACCACACATACTGTGTAAAATCTGGTGCAGTGACAGAGAGTGAATAATTCAGTGTCATGATTTGACCCTGTGTAAATATCTCTCGATGAGGCGTGGGTCTAATATAGAAAGAAACCCAACATATCAGTTACTACTTCCCAAGCTGTTAACTCACCACTAAACTTTGACGTGTTTGTCGCGTCAAGAACACACAAACCCAGAAATCCTTCATACTGTCCCAAAGCACAGGGCCGTTTTTAAAAAGCCAACATATACATGTGCAAATAGGAAAATGGCCTGTACTTTACTACTCACAGTGCAATGATTACTCGCCTTTTACCTTTCAGTGTTTTCATTTGTTTTGCCACTAGAGAATAAATTAAACCTGCCAATGATTCCACAATAGAACTCACAAAGGCTGAGGTATGGTATCAAAATGTTTACTTTCCTAATTCATTCAAAAAGAAATGATTCAGAGAACAAGCATTACAGAGCGGCTCTCGCACAGAGCCCAGATATTGTGTTCCAAAAAATTAATCAGGAACAAGCAGGATGAAACAAACAATAACATACATCTAACAAGTTCCTCTCAGGAGTATAAAAGTGTCAGGATGCACAGAGCACTGGAAAATGCCTGGTTCAAGTTCTAATCATCACATCGAAGTACAGTGTGCTTTGGATTAAATTGTCTGTTTTTCTCTCTCTCTTTGAAATGATGCTGATTTCTGAACAGTTAGACAAAAGATACCGATCAGGCTCTTCTCTTCTTATCTCTTAAAACTGTGTTGACTTAACTCACCGTTTGTAAATTTGCTGGTATGACACTTGTAAAATTATTCAGCTTCAGTATTTACAGAGCAAGTGTGTTCTGTTTGTCTCTGGGGTCGTTATAATAATAACTGTTTACAGCTTTTTCTTCTATTCACACGCTATAACATGTTTCTTTTGACACACCATCACAAAAATATGCTATTCTCTCACTGAGTTGGTTATATGCAGTGACTGGAATAATATGTACAGCTACATTTCTTTTTCTCAAGTTTGAATTCACAATGTAGTTATATGAAATTTGTTATAGCATATATATATATTTCTAAACAACAAAAACAACACTTATAAAAAAGGACCATAAAAATATTGGAGTCCTCTTTGTATTGCCCAAAAATAGGTAATTATGGTTAACAATGAGACATCACAAGAAATAAAACAGCTACTAAGATTTATTACTTAGATACCTTCTTAAAATTTTCCTTAAAATTTAATTTTTTTTTTCTCCGAGCTTCTTTTTTTGCGGAAAGACTGAATGGAACATCCCACCGTTTTTCCTTTACACTAACCCATACGAAGATGAAGACGTGACTTGCAGATATTCTTGGCTATGACCCCCGCACTTCAAACAAAATCCATTTACACAAATATACTAGAAGAAGATAAAATAAAATGACACAAAATCAAGGTCAAACTAAAGAGACTTTCTAAAAACTAATCAAAAGAAAAGCTAACAGAGGAAGGAGATAGGTGGATGAGATTGACGTGAAACATCATACCAAACCAGGTTGTAAAGTTATAGGAGGTTTGGATTATAGTACAGCAGTTGTTATTTTTCTGAGATGACTAACGTTTTCTTTTCTTCTTCATTTGTTCCGACTTTCGTTCTTTTTGCCTGGGTGACACTGTAGTGCTTGAAGTTGGATTAGCATCACCTGCACACAAAGCCAATTAGAAACTTCGTCCTGTCTTTCCTGGGCCACCAGATATACTCTGCTGGATGATAAAGAAACACAGCAACAGCATTAGAAACAGTTTGTTTAGTTTCTGACCATGAAAACTGAACTCTGTGAGATTTACTGTGACATTAAATGACAGAAATTTGTGGTCTTTCATTTGACTTCTGATGCAGTATTTTTGATGCCTACTGAGGCGCAGTAGCATGAAACAAAGAAATATTCATTAATTGCAGCAGGTCAAAACTGACATACATCCACATAATTACAGTATAAAACAGCCTGTATGTTCACATTTTAAAAAGTCTATCCACTTCAATGTACCATAATTAACACGTGTGTGCAAATTAATTCAACACACATTGTTTCTACAAAAACAACTGGAGGCAGATATAAAGCTCATTGTCAAAGGGTTTCATGGATGAGGGACGGAGTTAGTGAGGATGTGCTGCACAGACAAAATATTGACTTCCTCATTAACATCTACTGTCTGTACTGTTTTTCTACATGATTGGGATTTTACATGTTGAAGAAGTGTGATCATAGTTGAGCTGGTCTGTAACATACTTTATAATTAACAGTGACATATGGTTTAAAGTATGTGTTTTATTTTAAGGTGGAAACATTTCCACATGTTAATACTGTGTATTACTATAATACTATGCAGAACAGGTAGTATCTGTGTGTGTGTGACTGAGAATAAACTTTAACCTTAAAATTCTCTGATTGTTTTTTTGTTAATCAAACATGCGACGTCATGAAGAGATAAACCTTCGTCACACTCACACTTCACTACCAGCTCTGTCATGTCGAGGGAGGTGAATAAACAATCAATAATGTGATAAACATATATTAGAGAAAGAGAGAGAGAGAGAGAGAGAGAGAGAGAGAGAGAGACAGAGAGAGAGAGACGGAGAGAGAGAGAGAGAGAGAGAGAGACCGAGAGAGAGAGAGAGACGGAGAGAGAGAGAGAGAGAGAGAGAGAGAGAGAGAGAGAGAGAGAGAGAAAGATAGAAATGCACAGTAAATAAAATGCAATACCTCTGATGAGATGGCAACCGGCCACCTGTTCAATGGTATCCATTTGTAAAAGCTGTTGCAATCAACGGGCCCTAAAAGTAACAGTTAGTGCCTCTGTCAGTGCATTTCAAGGAGAGAAAGTGAGTATCATATCAACTTTTTCAGCCAGCATGAATGTGATCATGTTGAGTAACAGAGGAGGAGACTATGTCATATATATGAGACAGATTGGTTCTATCTTGTGCTGGAGAACCAGAGCCTGCAGCGATACACAGACCTCAATTTTCTATTACAATGAAGTACTCAGGTTTCAAAATAAAGAATAAAAATATGTGACGGAGATAATAATAATAATACACACAATCCCCATTCATGCTAACATACATAACTGATTTAATCTGAGAGCATGCAGAGGACAGGATCATAAACAGCTCTCACAGAGATCAGTGTGTTACTGCGAGCTTTGATAGGTCTGCACAAATCCTCAGATTCAAAAACATCAGTAAAAAAGAGAAGCACTTTCAACAGTGATTATCTGTCTTTATCACCTCAATCAACTAATTGCACTCTAATTGTCTGGTATAAAAAGACAGTTAAGTTCATTACTGTTTCTTCACAGTGGCTGTTTTGATATTGGCTAAAGGGATTAATAAAATCACTGGAGCGTGAGACTGAGGGACAGATCAGTGAATCAGTGAAGTCATCCATGAGGTTGTGGCATATGATGAGCTCACATGTATTCACTTCAACAGCATCCTCAGTAAAGAAATGAATTATTAAGCACATTTTAGTTCTGAGTCATTTCCTTTTTTAATGTTCTGAATTGAGAGATCATCTCGAGAGCAGGAAGTCAGAGGGCTGCCGCATCACCTCTCCACTTTGCTGCACTCTGTTTGATTCACTGGGTGATTCTGAAGGGTTTATACACAGCAGTATCCCAGGCACAGTTACATCCTATAAGTGAAGCACAACACCTGATCTCAAAGGTGCTATATGTCAGTTTCAACTGCTGCTGAACGTGTTTCTCTCCAGGAGCAGGGGATGATGATGATGATGATGATAGAGGTCTAACAGCTTCAGCCTCGTTGTGTTTACAACACAGAGGGTAGAATCTGATCAGTGCTGCCTCTTTATTCACGCTGCAGTGACTCACTAACACTGAGTAGTTGTAGTAGTAGTAGTAGTATTAGCAGACAGGGCTGGAGCTAGCTGGTTAGCATGCTAACTTCAGTAGAAAAGACGTGATACAAGTAGAAGCAGCTGTTGGTGAGTAAAGGAATGGAGTGTGAAGCTGAACTCACAACGTTTCTTCTAGACCAGTGAGTAAACAGCTGCTAATGCTAATGTTAGCTATGTAGCAATAGCAACACTTACACATAGCACCTTTAATTACATGGTTCAAATTAATTATATTCTTCATCAGTTTCATTAATGAAATGTTTTAAGGGAAACATTACAAACACCACTTTTCTTTATAGAATTTGCTGGATCGTTTTTACATTCAGCACTAAACTGTTTTTATGAACTGATACAACAAATGAAAAATAATGGAAACAAATCGCCTCATTTCCATCTGTAAACTATCTGCTGGTAAATCTGCTTTGAAAATGAGCCAGGCTGCTCTTTCATAACAAATATTTTGCTTCCTACACTGAGACCAACAGATTATGGCAGATAGCCAGTGGACCTAAAACAATTAATAAGAAGGGCTTTGCTTAGGAAGCAAAAAGCCAATAAAATGTATTTTTCTGTTAAGCTCTGTGTTTGTTTTCATATCATAAATCAATTACACTGACTTATTAAAATTAAAGTGAGCTGTTTTGCCTTTTCATGAGCTTTTTGCTCCCAGTGACAATATCCCATGTCAAGGATGCACGGCCACACTAACCCCTTAACCCCTTACCATGGCCATTTGAAATGATAAACACGCCTTAAACTCAATTTAAAAATAACTACTAGATTAATCTTTCTTGTACTTGTGATTACTTTAGCAGGAAATTCCAGTTAATGATGTGGACTGTAAAGTTTGGAGAGTCTTCACCCTGTAGTCTTGCAGCACTAATGGGCTTGTCGTTATTCCACCTCAGTTAAGCCATGCATTAATTAGCTTCTTTCAGAAAGCAGGTGTTATTTTCATAACCTATACCATGTCATTCAGTTCAGTCATGTAGGACATTACAAACATGCCTCAACAAGCCTTGCAGTGAATCCAGGAGCTTAGCCCTGCTGCTGCTTTTTAGGAGCCATAAAATTCAGTCGGTACAATTTTAGATTAATTATCCGGTGAGGTCCAAGGTAGACTAACAAGCAAGCAATATAGTTTGATTATCGCATTCTTTGGGGAGTTTGAGCCTCATCATTAAAACAAGGTCCTAAATATATTTGAATCTCTGGGTCACTGGCTGAGGAAACCACATTTCACTTGGATTGAGAAACTAACACTTGAATGACTGGGCTCTGCAGGATCTGGTCTGTTCTTAGCTAACAGCTAACTTTAAAACAGTGAAGAGATTATGATGCAGTGAAGAATTAATGGTACAAAAGAGTTTTTGATTAACTTTGTAGATCGAATTGATGGTGCCACTGAGATGGGATGAAGAGGGGCCTCCTGACTTCTTCACCTGCTGCTATGTAGGGGAAGGGGCCAGCTGAGCGGCCATGTTTAATTCATTATCTAATTGGTTGAAAATAGTGAACTTCCTCCTCAGAATCACTCCTGTGAGTTAAGACATTTTACTGGCTTTAAGATGATCTCTCAATAAAAGATTCTTGGTGTATTTGTACGGTGCGAGCAGGAGGAGGGATTCTTTGCAGGTTGCTGCTCATCCACAAAAGGTGGCACTGTCAGACTGAGACACCTCTTTCCTACTGTCACCTCCACTAGCCCTGATGGTCTTGCACTTATGAGTTGACATGGCAACTGGCAGCTAACTGATCAGCAGGAGGAAAAGTGCCACAGCACCTGGCTGAGCAACTGGACAAGGACAGTAGGAGAGACAGTAGGCTTATACATCGTCCTAGTGAGGGATGTGACTCCAGCTGCTTCTAAAAATAAAGCAGATCTGTTGTGGGAAGGTGACGATGTCTGAGGTGATATGTGCGACATCTGAGGGGAATAAATATCTACATTTGACACAGATAACTTTCAGACTGGGTTTACCCTGATGTACACATGTTGATGGGACCTCTGAAAGAAATGCACCACTCAGACTCTGCTGAATAGTTCCTTTGGCTTCAGGAAACCTGCTAAGAGGCAGGTTTGGTTATTTTAACACCTTCAGTGTAATGACCTGTCATCAGTGAGCTCTGCGCTTTGTAATACTCTCTACAGATGGTCACAATCATAGGCAGAGTGCATCGGCTTAGTGTCTAATGTCAGGCAGCTGAGCTCAAAGTGCTGTCAGACATGAAAGTTTGAACTCACTGTGATGCTGGGGCCAAACCCAGAGCCAGGCTGAGGGCTAGCAGCACTGATGTAGTTGCCCACAGCTGAATCCTGGCTGCTAGGTCCGTACAGGTCGGCCACAGGCCCTGGACTGTTAGCACCAGGAAAACCTCCGGGCCTTGACGGGTTGGTGCCTGCATACAAACACAGCAGGGGGCAGAGCAGCTCAGAAACACCCAACAACCATCGGCACAATTCTCACTCGCTATGACTCAAATGGACACATTTAAATCAAAAGAACACATCACTGGATTCATGTCTGTGTCTCAAAGGACTTTTTTATAGTTTCATCTCACAGGTTAAAGTTCATGTTCAATTTCATGTGAGAATCCACTGACAAAATAGAGCAGGATTTTAGTTTAACATGACTGTAAACAAATAAAAATAGGGTGAATCCAGTATGATATTCTAAATATAATCTACATGCTGTGTGTATAATGCACAGGAGTAACATTCACTTTGTATAATCATGCACAACACAAAACAAGCACATTGCTAGAAATACTTCCACCATGCTAAGAAACTAGTAAGGTTGCAGCGTAAATGTCGTCATGCATAATGTGAAGGAGAACTTGTAAAACAACATTGGCTGTTGAATTAGAAGAGTCACAGGATTATTAAGGATTTATTAAGGATTTCACTTTAGCAACTTGAACCCAGACATTAGAAATACTTTAGGCTACTAAATGTTTTCCTACATGAGCTGATTCAGAGACACCAGCCGAATCTTCTAGATCGTCGCCATACTTTCAGTCTGTAACACTGGAAGAGGTGGGTGAGACAAGACATAAGGGGGAAATATAAAAGCTTGACCTGAGGTCATCTGCAGGCCCCAACTCTGGGGGGGATAAAAAAGAAATACTGCACATGACTTACCACCTCTGCCCTGTGAGTAAGAGAAATCTCTGCCTAATAAAATGTCTTTTGAAAATCCAGATGCCAACTAAAGGCCAATAACACTGGCAATACAGGAAAAATCCGCCGGAAAAAAGAAAAATGCAATGATCTCTTAACAGCAATCTCCTCCGCTGTCAGCTTCACATAACCCTCCATTTCACCCTCATTCACAGACAGACTGTGAAAAAACTGTACAGCTGCATTAAAAAGAAAAATGTTGCGACCACACAAAATGCTGGATCTTGTATATAAGAGCTCATGAACCCTGTGAAGCCTGAGAGGAAGTCTGTGGGACATGTAAAGAAAATACATCCAAACGAGCCGTAAAAAGAGAATAATTGTCACCATGCTTAACATATCACTGCTCCATTTACCAACACTACATTGGACAGGGTCGCTCTGTTAGAAGCACCTGAAAAACATACTTTAGAGATCTGTGTGTAGCACTCTAGTAAATAGAAGCCGTCTCACTAAACACACATCTAGTGGAGTTGACACTGCTGTTTAACTGTAAGGACTTTAAACAGTGAGCAGATACTGCTCTTATCTTGGCTGCACAGCCCCCAGTAGGCTGGCTTATTATATAATTAAGGATCTTTTCAGTTGAAATGGAAATCCTCATTTCCTGTGACGGGTGATTTTTACCCCTGTTCCTGTGAAACTGCTTTTTTTCCATTTAAATTTTGCACTGGTCCTTCATTCAGCTCTGGGAGCAAAACAATCCAAGTGCCAGTAGGGTCAACTGGAACACAGATTAATGTGTTAGTATTCATTTTTATATGTTTATTAAAGTTTTTAAAATAAAGAATGTCTGTCATATGCTTTAGTTTTTGGTACTTGTGCTGCAGATTGATTTGACTGAGTAGACAAAAAAGGACTGACGAGAAAAAAGAAAATCATATCTCTCTATACAGAACATTGTGTCTCTATAACTTGTACTTGCTTCACTTTATATCGTGCTGAAGGACAGATGTAGGCGCTGGTCACAACAGAAGCATTAATCATCAAACTGTGCGTGGACACTATCCTACTCTCCTACTGTCATCTGTGGACTGAGCTTGTGTTTGAGGAGCAGAGCTACTCACCAGCATTTAAACAGTAAAGAAGTGATACATGAAATATGATGATCTATGACCTCCAGCCTGACATCATCATCAGGCTGCTAATGTACATAAAAATCAATTATAGTTCCTCAAAATCATTTATATTTGCTTTTATCTACTTAAAGCAAAAAAAAAAAACCCCAAAAACATCCAAATAAGTGGTCTCATTGTCTCTGAATCTGATATCATTAGGGTCAAGGATGGCTTCAAGTATAAAGTCTATTCCACAAATAACCAGCATGTAGATTGTGTTACGATGTGATCAAGCTGTATTGACTCACTGGGGATTTGAACGTGTCCTCTCAGGCGAGACAAACCTCTACAAACAAACAAAACTCTACAGGAAGAAGCAGCGACAGAGTCCAACAGAGTGACTTCCAGTAAAAACACGGAGGTGATGTGAATCCTTTCTACTCTTACGTCAGATATAATCTTCTATAAATCACTTTCACATTGTATTTCATTATTCATTAAGTCATGAAAAATAGAAACCTTCACACTCCACAGGAAGAGTGTAGTGAACTACTTCATGTTTGTAGCGCGACCACACAAACACAAACGGTACAACAAAGATAAAGCAACAGAGAGTCAGTGTGTTTGTATAGTTGTTGTATTTTTACAGTCTGCCTTTGTGTGTTTGTTCGTACAGAGAGTCTGTAGGAAATGCCAACAGTTCTCCAATGCAGCCAGCCAACACTTGAACCATAAGGGGGAGAGTTGGCCCCACACTTACCCTCTTACTTTATTTGTCCAAATTTTATCTTCAGATTTTTTTTTTGCAGCCATTACTGTGAAGTGGAGATGGAGGCACAGCAGAGCCACATGAGTCTCACACAGGAAGCTAACTGCTGTGTGTGGGTCAGTACATTAAAACACTAAAACCCTCCACTGAACTAGAGCTCCTTTACCTACATCTTTACAGTGAAGACTGGTGGTACGTCATGTCAGTGCAAACCTGATCATGTAATTCATAATTAAAAAAAACTAAAAATAAATACTGTAGCATGTCAGAAAGGTTGATAACTGTGTGGCTCTCAAAGAAATAGCATGAATTTATAATTTTTTTTATGCACTTCATGCAGTCACTGAAATGTCACTGTGAAGTACAGTCTATATTTTACTTGTCAGAGGAATCTCATCCTTGGCTTTTGAAAGCTGTGATTACATAAGGTAGATAAGATAACATCAGAAAAAGCACAGAAGAAGACATGTGCCTGTGTTGTAGAGTAATGGCTGCATTATGCAGAAAATGTTGTCTGTTGAGTGTTCAACATTGTGGAGCATTTCCACTGATTTCACACACAGTAACACGAGCAATCACTCTTACACTTCAAATGCTTAAAGGCCTCGACTATGAAAAGACTCTCACACTTCGTCGCTCCTTCGCTGTTCGAGATCCACATGAACCTGAGCTCTGATGGAGAGGCCGGCGTACTCTCCATATCATCAGTAGTTATTTTGTTCACATGCAAATGAAGGACTACATTCTGTACTGTGTGTGTTGGCCCCCTATGTGCAAGCAGGGGCTGGAACATAACTTCACAAAGAAACAGAAATTCTACATTAAAAATTGAAAAAAGGAGGAAAAACATGCAATGCTATTTTGTCAGCAAGACGTTTTATAGACGTTTCTTTTGAAGGGGGGGGGGATTTTTTTTCCTTAACAAAAGCAAGAGAAAATGTATAAAAAAAAGAAAAATTATTCTGCATGGAATAATGTCATGAGTCAAACTGAAAAGTCCAAAACGTGGATGAGATAGATGCGCATATACAAACCTGGGTTCTTAAACTGATCCGGGCTGTGTAGGTGCTGGAGGGGGGAGTTGCAGGCGGAGGTGGCATGCTCACTGTGCAGCATCTGAGCCGCTTGGGGCCCCAGGGAGCCATAGTCAGCAAAGGAGCAGGGCCCCCCCCTCTGGTCACTGGGCGCAGAGTAAAACCCATAATCGGGGAGGCCTGGGAGATACAGTATAGGGTGGGGAGGGGGAGGGGAGGGGACTCCATCATTGTGGAAATCAACTTTTTTCACTTTCAAAGTCAAAGTCCAGATTGTTGAGCAGAGCTGGGTGCTGTGTTTTTATCTGCTGTCAGTGGCCCTCCCTGCCCTCCCTCCCCAGCAGCTCCTGCCATGAGGCCATGCCCCCTGGCATAAGGTCTGTTTGATATGTTCAGATGTATGTTAGACACTAGCTCTACTATTATGGAAACATATCATCTCTCCCTGAAAGCACACAATTAAAACCTCCTCAGTTACTTCAAATGGACCAAATAGAACACACAGTGACATTTACACAAATATAAAAGCCTCAGCTTTGGTACTTTGGCTTTTGCAGAACTGACCTGTGTCCCCATGTTTTCTTGCAACCACTAAGGAGTGAGATAAAACTAAAGCATCATTAAAACACAGGTCAATACATTTCTTTGTCAAAATACCTGAAGGAAGCTTTTGTCATTTCAAAGAAAAGAAACACAAAGCGCACCAATCAATAATGAATTTAAAGCCCTTTTGACCAATAGCAAAGATAATAAGGTTTTTATGTGGATGAGATACAGAGACATTCATGTTTATTGATGATTGTCAGTCTGAAATTGAAGCACGTCTCCGATTGGACGGTTCTCTCTTTGACACAGATGGTGGATTATCAACAGTTTAGAAAATGTCATTTAGCAATAAGTCGTGCTGACATTTATTGCTTGTCCTCTTAATCTGAGACAAGCTGCTCATATAAAGAGTGCAATTAAAAGAAACTGCTCCTTCTCACACCTCCTTGATAACAGAGTTAATCTACTCGGAGGGACTCAGATTGGTGACACTGGCTTCTCCATGCTGGGTTTCCCCTGCTGTGTGTTTGTGGTTTTTTTTCTTTATTTGGGTCCTGGAGCGAACAGCCATTCAAAGCCACTTCACCTCTACCCGTTCAGAGTGAGACAGTCCACTTCTGCCAAATGGAATGTAAGCACCAGCCATGTTTCTCCCCGCCAATGCTTTTTAGCACTCTGATCTCACCACTTGTGGGCTGTCTGCCCACTCATCAAATTATAGGCTCCAAATATGGCAGGATTCCCACGTACGTCACATAATGCCTGACACATTGAACAAAGCTCAGGAAGCAATCATTCCATTTACTTCACTTAGACAAATGTCACTGAAAATTGATTGGCCTTGCTAATGAGGAAAACTGGATCGATGGAATAATTATAACAGGGAAAAAAAACATTTGACAATAGCACAAACCGTGTTATTGGGAATTCATAAGGAAGCTATTCTAAATATGTCACAAATATAGAAGAGTGTAAAACTGGAAACAGGCTTTACATGAAATAAAATAAAGTACATATCTATCTATCTATCTATCTATCTATCTATCTATCTATCTATCTATCTATCTATCTATCTATCTATCTATCTATCTATCTATCTATCTGTCTATCTGTCTATTACTTTTTATTGTAAAATATTTCATTATATTTCATCAGTGAACTGTAACTCAACAGACTTCACTTTCAGACAATATAAAACTGAAAATTAAGCATGTTGTAATCTTGGTAAAAGTGTAGTTCCAGCATTATTGAAAGGGTTAGATCACATGCATATGATTCTTTTTTTTTTTTTGTTACTATTATTATTATTTTCTTATTATTGTTTTTTAGACCAAACCCAAAATAAACGGAGTGTCATATGTATTCAATCAGAATATTATTAGCAAGAGACAACGATGGGGAAGATATTTTCATTTGAGGTTGTGTCAGTGTAACTGACCCACATTCATCTGCGTATATTTTATTATCTTGTCCATTGTGTTAACACATTTTATAAGTGTTAAAGGACCTCTCTGCTCAGAGCCTGCGGCTTTATACTCACACTTTTTGTCCATTGACAATCCTAATAAAGTTTAAACAAACAAGACAACCACTCCTCAGCAATGTTTATGAAAAGAGACAGAGCAGCTTTACTTTGTGCAATTCTGTTTTGAAGGGAAAGTGAGAAGACACTGCAGATGGCTTGGAGATGCAGACAATATGGATTGTCTGTTCTGTGGCAGAGATCAGTTTTATATCACAGCTGACTACAGTCTTAGCCACAAAATGTAAAATACCACCCCATTAATATTAAAACAAGCTCACTGCAGTTTGTTTTGACAGAAGCAATATGGGGAATCGAACTGTGGAACTGCTCAAACTGCAAGACAGCCGACCAAAATCTCTGACAACCAATCTCACAGACGCACGATTCAAAAATTAGTCAGCAGCAACCAATTTGTGGTTAAAATCGAGCTGAATCCAGCGTCTGCTAGGCTTCATGAAAAGTTCAAATCTCATAAAGTGCCATTCAAAACAACAACCTATCCCAGAGCACCAACCTTATTGTTCCCTTCAAATACAATAAAACATGTACTGCACACATGTATGTTTCCTCACATCAAGAACTTGTTGTTAGATTTTAAGGAACATTTGGGCAGGTGGTGAAATGAGACATGTTCAGACCCTGCATGGCGCTGCACTGTCTGCAGGTGAGGCAGCTCAGGTGAGAGACTGGCTGTGTTTACCAGAGAGAGGCAGCTGGACGAGAGCACGGCTCAGACGCTCGTGCAGCCACATATTCTCAAAGCCATATATTTTCATCAGTGGCTATCTGATCTGTTATGCAGGATGAGACTGGGCCTACAGCTGCATTAGTATCACCGATCATATCACTGTGCCTCAGACCGTCCCACTATTAATATTCACACAATCTATCCAGAACAATGGGCCTTTCTTGGACTCCTTTTTTTCCACTGGCCACTAATTGGATGTAATTACTCATCTACAAAACAAATGAGCGTGGTGAGGTTGCCTTGGAGACTAGATCAGGGGACCCAGCAGTGCGGATCGTTTGCAGGGCTTCATTTATACTGATAATTATCTCCCCTACCCCCACCCTCTCTCCCTTCTGCCCTCAGTGACCAAAGCTGGCTGTGAGGCGATGGAGAGGGGAGTGTCTTGCAATCATCTGTTACTGACATCATCGGGGTGGCTCTCTTTAAGTGGATAAATGCTCTGCTCTTGTTCTCACTTTGCCAGGTGACTGCCTTTAAGGAGGAATCACAGAGCTTGAAAGTGCTGCGGCTCTTCTTCTCAGCAGTCGGAAAATAAAACTAATCACTCTGATGATAAAAAGTAGCGTCATGCTCCCTGAGCTGCTGTGACTTTGGGATGTTGAAAAATATTGTCATAAGTTTGCCAGTGGTCTGCACCGAGTTTGACATTATCCTTATTTATATCCACACACACACGTTTAAAGGCACAATCAGTGATCCAGGTGTTAACAAAACAGAAACCTCACCAGCACAAAAAACCTGGACTACCTGTCAAAAGTTTGAGAACATTTTTACAGTTTCTATTGAACTGTCACCAGTTCAAGTCCAGTGAAAAATCCCTAGATAGTACAAAGCTAAGAGGTAAACTGCCTGAGGTGAAAAAACTGAAACATCATGTGCATTTCATAGAAAACAGGCCTTTTTCTGGGATTAAGAAACTGGTGAACTTTACAGTTTTCCTGCAGGAAATAAATGAAAGTAAGTAAATCAAAGCAAACAATCCCAACAGGTTGATACAGGTGTTCCTACACCCTCTGATGCTTCATTAAGACACTGCAGGAAGTAGTTCTGTAACAGAGGAAGTCAGACTGGTTGGTCAGAGCTTCATCCTACAGATGATGAGCCAAACATTAAAAGACCAGGTCACATGATGAACACCAGCTCAGTCTACAGCCTTAAACGTCATGGAGCTGGTTTGGGATGAAGTGGACAGGAAGTGAAAACACGATGTTGGGACAAACGATCTAAACAATGTTTGATTTCCACTGCGGAGAGAATGAAGTGTGTTCAGTTGCTCAACGAGTCAGAAATCAAGTTAAATTTGGTTCAACAAGAAGATTCCTCATTTTTAAAATCTCCACTTGTTTATTTGTTCTGAACATTAAGACGCTGAATTATGAAAATTCAAATAATAGTGTATCTTTGTAATGTTTTTGTTAAATATTTGCTAAAATCAGTAATGCCTGAAAATACATGATTTAAAGGGCCTTTATTCTGAACTCTGACTATTTGAATATACATGAATGCACTACTTTTTTCTACAGCCAACAAACAGGGATTCCTGGGAATTGGGGAATATAAGAATCTATTAGCAGAAGTTATTTTCATTTCTGCAAGTACTGATTTTTTATGCAGTCACTCCTCCATTCCCTCGTGGTGACAGTGAGATTCCTTGGTGGCCATCAAACCACATCATTCTACAGAAGATGTCAATAAACCTGACATGCTGCTTCTCAAATTAGCTTTGAATTTTAGAGCTACCATAATTAGCTTTTCCATTTTCACCAATGTCATTTAAAAATAGCGTGAAAGAAACTAACAGCTCTTTTGCTGTCTAGCCTTGCTTTCACTTTCCATTTGAAATAATCTTTTCTGAATGAATGGCTGAGTAATTAACAGCACTAGACACCCTTTTCAGAGAGCACAGACATTTCATAAATAATACATATTTAATGTCTTGTCATTTTGTGTTCAGAGAAGCTTGGCTAATGAATTTTAACAGATGATTTCTTCTTGCATTTACTCACCCATACTCAGGCCTCTGTTTTTTGACTTTTCATTTTATGCCTGCTTTTCACTTTTCTTGCTGTTCTTTCAAGTAATGGACAAACTCAACAGAGCTCCTGATTTATATTTACCTTCAACCTTGGCTGGAAATGATTGTGGGAAGTTACAGAGGAGGAGAAAACTTGAACAGTGAATCGTGGGTAAAGCAATGTGCAACAGTGAAGTGAATCAGTTCACACTAATTTGCTGCAGGGAAGCCCACACAGGCCACACTAAATGATTTTAATGCAGATTTTAACCTGTGTGGGATCTGGTCAAGTTGGGACTGAGAAAGGGCGCTCAGTTATCGACAGTCGGCACAGATTATCCCATCGTGAGTAGGCTCAGAGCTGACAGCCGTGGCCTTTTGGCTCAACACATTTTTTCAAACATGTCTGGTCAGGCTTATGCGGTCTGAAGAAATCTAAGACTCACTATGACTGAAATCAGAGTGTCTCATGGTCATTTAGATACAGAGGGAAGAGGAACTATGCTTACTAATGCAATGTTTACTAAGATATTACAAATTTAATTTTGGGGCATTTATGTCATAAACAGTACATGATGTTATCATGTGTATTGAAGTATTATCTATCCATCTATCTATCTATCTATCTATCTATCTATCTATCTATCTATCTATCTATCTATCTATCTATCTATCTATCTATCTATCTATCTATCTATCTATCTATCTATCTATATCTTATTACAAATAAGTAAAGAAGTGTTTAAAACACATCCTGTATTTCCGTCTGAGGACAAAGTACCTTACTCCCATTAAGCCTTCACTAAGTTTTCTTTTTTGGGGTGGGGGGGTGTTATGTATGCAGCCCCCCGAGGGCAGAGTAGTGATGTCCCTGAAGGCCTGTGGCTGTAACCTCAGAGCATCTGCTACCCACAGCTGTGAGAGCCGCCGCTTCGTGGTGGAGGCACAAAGGGACACTTCGCCCTCCCTGATGTGTCACATCTTTCCCTGGGCCTGAGACAAAAACCCAGGCAGGATGGGCTTGGCATGCATGCTCATGTTATTTTGCACCAAATACATGTCGAGCACTTCTGGCCTAAGAGCTGAGCTCTGCAGATTAGCATCTGGGACAAATGGACCTGAGCTCAGTCCAGTGCACACAGCGTCCCTGGTCTCCTCTCAGGCGCTGCTGAAGACCACCGACCTTGTTGGGAGGATATTCATAATGATCTGTCACATGAGTTTCCATCGTTTCATTGGTGAAGAAAAAAACAGGTGGGAGAAGAAGTGAGATGAATAAAAGAGATAACCAAACAAAGAACTAACTGAGGGGAGGAGTGAGGTTTCAAATGTGGAGACCGGACACTGGACGCCTCTGCAATTCATACTGTTGTCCACTTTCTGCTAAACACTGACCACAGCCAACTCTATTTCAGTTTGGAACACCTGAGTCAGTTCAGGTGTACTGTACATAGCAAGTGCCCTCTAAAAGCAGCTGAATGGGGATTTGTGTATACTCCAGGTAAAGCCAGGATCTGAGACTGACATTTGAGCTTCTCAGAAAGCTCAGAGGACTCGTGAAACACTCATCCAGGGTAGACTGGGGCCTGTGTTCCCTGGACTGTCAGAACCATCTGCATCACCTGCATTTTTCACTGTTTTTATCTGACAAAGCAGCACAGGAGATTTCAGATAGGTCTACTTTAAAATGAAGAAGACTGAATGAAAAAAACTATGGACCTGCTCATTCTATTTCATCAGACATTAAATCCATTAAATGTCTTTAGAATGATTTTCACTGTGCATATTGTTGATATGAATGTTAGCGTTCAGCTTTCCAATAAATGACCTGTGGTTCTCAGTTAAAGTGATAACTGTGGACAATTTGTTTATCTGTCGTTTCTACAGCAGAGGTTGAGCACATTTATACTTAGAGCACAGTGCACGTATACTAAATGCAGCCCAGGTCCTTGCTGGACCAACTGTGCAGATTTTCAGCTCATGTGACTGCCCTTTGCATCCTCCAGTGGCACTGCTTCAGATCACATTCAAACTGCGACTCCCGCCAACAAAGGCGAGCCAGAGCTGACACTACTTTACCTCCAGGCGAAGGTAAACTCTGTCCGCTCGTAAGATCTCTCTGATCTGCTTCTTGCCTTGAGCCACAGTCTCTCAAATGTCCTCACAAACATCATCAAGATCCTTGTTCTTGCACTGTAGAGGTGAAATGTGCCCCCAGCTGGACACCAGGGCAGAAAAATACCCACCTCTACAACATGTGTCTGGTCCAACATCCCCTCAGTTTCAGCTTTACTAAATAAAATATGTTGCCTCGCCTGTCTGCGTAGTAACCACTAACTCAGTGTTTTGTTTTTCCTTTGATCACAATGATGATTTCTGACCTTAAGACCGGAAACTTGTCTGCTGTCACTAACATTCAAAACCTCAACTTGTATTTTCTGATACAGTGAGTAAAGCTTTCCATTTCTTGTGTAATATTCAAATGTTAATTTATTGGAGAACTACTAGTATACTGAAGAAGCTGTTGCAAAATTTTGAAATAGAAAAAGATGAACATATATGTAGGATATATCTAAGTATCTTAGCAAAGTTTGAAAGATGGTTCAGAGTCTCCATCTTCAGTAACTTTTCTCATCATGATACACAACTGCTGCTGCATCTGTGGTCGGGCTACAGTTTGCCACAAGTGCCAGGTCACAGTGAGAAGCCTAAAATACACCTTGTCATCAGCAGCGGTCTGTCACACAGAGGGAAGTCAGCATGCTGTCATCTTGTCTGTTGAGCATTGGGATTGGAGAGGAAGTGTCCTCTGTCAGGATGGAAAATGTCTTCCACATTCTCACGACACTCTGAGCATCGCTGACAATCTACAAACAAAGTCTCAGCTCACACCAAGGCAACATCTACACAAAAAGCAAAGTATAAATGAGGAGGATTTCAGTATTTCTGATGAGGTTTTGTTTTTTCTGTGCTTTCTTAGGCGGCTCCCTGCCGTCCTTGCTTCCCTCCTGCTGGGTCAAGGTAGACAAAGTATACAGTATGTGGTGCTCTATGGGAACTGTAGGTGGAGTCAAAGCACAAAGAATCCACACTGACATCATACATGAAGCTTTTTTTTTTTTTTTTAACAACAAAAACCCTCATCTGCACTAAAATGAGAGAATTTAGAACCAAAACAGAAACCACTAGACTCGCTGTCCCTGGGCTGATTTTGTGTTGAGTGTGCTGCAAATTAAACTGAGATGGGACAGAGATGCAGCGACATCCCCTGATGATACACAGGGAGGAAGGTCAAGACGAAACAGTCTATGTCCTCTGTCCTGTCTGTCTGCACAGAACGAAGAGACCGCTGGACGGATTAACCACATAAGAAGGACTGCACTTGTTCGATGTTCTCTAGAGAACAGAACCGTACGTAAACAGCAACGACAACACAGAACACAGCTGATTGAGGTAACAAGCTACAAATACTTTCAAATCTCATTTTTCATCCAGACTTTGTTGCTGTTGTTGTGATAATGTTCTTGCGTTGCAGACAGATTTGCCACACACTGAAGACGCAGCTATTTCTCTGAGTGATATTTCCCTTAAAGCTGCTTCATGGCTGTTTAAGTGCTCGACAACAGGCCCATGATGTCACTGTTTACCACTCTAACCCTCCATCTCCCACCCCCTCCCCTCCCCCCGTTCATAATCATTCACTTGTCTCCATTCCTTTTGCAGCTGTCAGAATTAAACTGTACATAATAGTCGCCATCATGTCTCCTGCTCCCTGGCTGCTGCTAACCACAAATCAACATTCCCGCTTCTTAGTGATGTTCATTGCAATTGTTGGGGAAATTGTTTGTTTTGAAAATGTGAAATCACACAGCCTCATGTGAAAGAAACGAGCATCTGAGTGGCTTCCAGTGTTCCCTCTGTCGATTTGAATTAAGTTCAGATGAGGACAGGTGGGTTCATTTGTTCGTCTGTATGTTTGTGTCTATGCAGGTGGTCTGCACACAAGCCACACCGTGTCTGTGTGTTGCTGTGCAGCTTCAGGTATCACAGCATTAAATAACATGTCTTTGTACTTTACATCAGTGAGCGGCTGCACAGACCAGACAACATCTGAATTACAATTAAAACAGATTTTCTCCAACAAGCGTCTAATAGTGTGTCTGATTAGGAGAGACACACTTCCCTAAAGCCCGGAGGCTGAGTGTTCAGTCAGGGGAACTATTATTGACACTTATTGAATGATCTACAGTTGTAAGCAGGGAAAAAGCAGGATGTCTAAATGAAGCCCACAAGAAAATCAATGCTGTGTTTAAGACACAGAAACTTACTTCCTGTTTTAGGTAAAAATCTGGGACAGATATTTTGCAGCATGTTAATAAAGAGTGGATTACGCTTCAGTGGATTGTGTGTGTGTTTTGACTTCTCTTTCTATTTGAATCTTTAAACGTGTGTATTTACTCATACACTTTACAGAATACGCTTTGTATCTGTGTAGCATAAGTGCAGGGCGCTTCGACTAAAATGATCAAATCCGACGTCACAGAAGAAGAAGAAATGACTTCAGTGTTAAACTGCTGCTGTTTACCACTTCTATCTTTCTACTCAGTACTATTGTAAGAGACAGACCACAGATGATAACGTATCTAATCAAATGACAAAGAAAAATTATTTCTTATCTGGCAAAGAAAATATTCAATCTGGAAGTCAAATATTTAGACGGAGTGGAAAAGTACTGCTTAGTTTCCAGAGATGATCAATCTACATGTTTAAACTTTATTTACCAAGATGTTTGATGCCAGAAGGTTTCATGGAAAAACTCCTCGAACTACTAAAACGTCCTCTTAGATTCTTGCTGTATGTGCAAATATATGTATAACCCTCAGAAGCTTCAGGTACAGATGTTTTAGACCACAGATTATTTCATTTAAGTTTTGTTAACAACCATGAGAGAAATCTTTTTTCTGACTATAATTCATCTAATTCTGCTTCGGTCCCATGAGCCCTCTTTAAGTGTCCTTTGGAAAGACCACGGACCATCGTTTGAGAAGCACTGATTTGAGAGCGGTCCTGTTCAGGCTGAGAAACATCATGTTTTTTTGAGATGGTTGATGAATGAATCAAGAGCAGATTTGACCTTTCAGCATCTTAACTCAAACCTGGAAACATGAGAACCATGTACATGTATCTAAGCCTCTCCTGTATGTGTGTACGCTGCTGTCAGTGTGCGTGGGGGCTCGGGGGACTATGTCTATGGGGGGAAGCAGAGCAGGAGAAGTTGGAGAGAGCAGCAGCCACACAGAACATGGACAGAGCGTTTACCTGGCCCTGTGCTCTGTGGGTACGCCAAGTAGCCGCCTCTTCCACGGGCCCCCCTACCTGAGCCACGCGCTGCTGCTACCGCCGCCGCCGCCACCGGTCCGTATGCTGTCGCTGGGAAGCCTGCAGGCACATACACACACACATACACACACATACATCACTTCCTGCACATGGATGAGTACGTCCCAGAGCTACAGGAGAATGTTGATACCTGCGCTGAGCTACGGGATGAAACTATAGCTGTCAGAGACGGGGGCTCATGTCAGAGCAACATCTATCAGCAGACTCTTACAGAACCCACTGTGATATTCAAAACCCTGCAGATCCACAGATCCACACAGACACGGGAAACAGGAAGAAACAGGAAGGGAGCCATGAGCAACTGACTGAACAGTGGTGGGAAAAGATGTTTAAGAAGACTAAAGTGCAGCTTCCAGGTAATGTATCTCAAGAGACGTGCTGGTTAAATAAAGGTTGAATAACATGAACATCATGATGATGGAGTATCTGGTCAAGAGCAAACACAGAGTCTTCTGTCCCTGTAAATTCATCCTGTGCACGTGTTCGCACCTCACACTTCATCAGGGATCACACATTCAGGTGTGAGGAGTTGTTGCGGCCATTGACCCCGCCACTGTTGAATCATGCAGACAAACACTGAACACATGTAAAATACTCTGCTCTGAAACCTTCAGAATGATCCAGACTGATTCAGATTTTTATTGATTGTTGTTGCTTTCAAACAATCAATTATATGTTTACAAAGATCCATATGTAAAGACTGCAGTGATCCTCATGAGACAAATATCAAATGATGTAGAACCACACAAAGAAAATGAATGAATTTATGATTTTTAAAACTTTAAAAATGGGTGATAATATTTACTACTACTATTTACCACAAATTAAAATCCCCTGTTTTTTTCATAGTAGATTTCTGTCGTGTGGAGAAAGAGCTGATTTGCATTTGTAAACTGACTTTGGGTGTGTTTGCAATTCACCAAGTCCCTGATTATATTAGTGAAGAATTTGGCTTTGGGGGGTGTTTATGTCACATGCTTTGGATGAAAGATTATAGCCACTTCTGAGCAGCATAGACATGGGCATAATAGCTCTACCTCTGGGGACTATCCCTGCATTTGTTCGGGAGTGCTCCCAATTACAGCGAGCTTCTATGGACTCAAAATCAGCCACTGTAAAGCAAGAGGCAAAGTATTCCACAGTTTTTTTGTTCGGCTATTCAGCTGGAAGATATACAGTAAAAAAAAAAAAAAGTCACCCACAATCAGATGGAGACATCTGTCGGATGATTTGTCACTCAGAAGAGATTTCAATCTGTTAGTTTACTGAAGACTGAACAATTCTCGAGAGTTCCTTTCTTCTTATACAAAAATTTATATTTTCCAGCGCTGAGATTTTGTTTTTTAAAATATATCATGTACGTAAACGTCTTTAAATGTGTCCAAATTGTCAGTTTATGATTCACTAATAAAATATAAAGACCTTAATACCATGCAAATATAAATCCACTTCTTTAGGGTCCGATTATTCCAACAAATATCAGCCTAATAATCAGTGGGTAATTAAGCGAACGCAGTATCTGTGAATTGTAATTACGTTGTTGGCCTTAATGAACACAGTAGTTCGAGGTGGCTGACAGAGGCTAGTCCATGCCCAGGGCCTGGGCTCCTTTCTCAGCACAGGAATGGCATGTCATTAGTGGTGGTGATGAGATTCTTCACTCTGGGCTCAACACCGTCTTTGCCTAATCAGCCTCCTAAAATTATCTCCACAGGAAATGCTTTCCTCACTAACAAAATGATCTCAAAATGGCCTCAACTGGAGTTTTTCTTGATATTTTTTAGCTGAATGTGTGTGTCTTATGTTTTGACCATATTCTGGAGACTGTGGTTTAGATATTACAAAATGGCACAGGACACCTTAGAGGATTATTTTTTGAATGCTGTGGAGGTGAGAGGAGCAACAGCGGGTGACCTATTTTCCGAGCCAGCCTTGTATTGCTATTCCATGAAGAGGGGCTCACACAAAAGACTGATTGGGGGGTGGGGGTGGGGGTGTGTGTCTGTGTGGGGGGCTGGGTCAGATGAGCTGCAGCCAAAGAGAAAAACACATAGCTTTTCATCAGCCGGCTGAGAAGGAGGTAATTCACAACTCTGTCGACACAATATGACCATGAATGTGTGTGTGGGGTGTGAGGTGCCATCACACTGTGACGGGCAGGCAGGTGAAGAAGAGAAAGAAACGCTACTTTTCCCCAAACTACCTAACAGCTCAGGAGAGAATAAGGGACTAAGGCGGGAAGGAAAAAGAAAAAGAAAGCAAATAAATCAGCCACATTTATGCCACTGCAGCTGCACTGGACCACGATCTGATTCCAGCCACTCAAAGATATTCCCCGCCTCTTTTCACAAAAACACAAATCAACTCTGATGCTATGCTAATGACGGCCATGCACCCCTGCATTTCCACTTAAGAGCCCACATGGCTGCTGTGCGGAACAGTGTTTCATGCAGAATCTCTCCGCCTCTTCTTCCTCTCTCTTCTCGTCTTTCCTAAGTGCTGAATCTATCTTCCCCTCGCTGCCATTGTCATGACACCCCCATAGACCCACTGGCTTGGAAGTTAGTTGCGGGCAAAGTTGTGGTGAGAGATTAACTTTGCAGGATTAGGTGGGTTAATTAATAGATGGCTGCTGCTCATTGTTTTGTGCTCACGCTGTAAGAAGCCACCCAAGAGAAGCGCTGCAGCATTAAATCAATTTCATGGCCCTTTTATTACTGAGGAGATAAAGCCAATATTTAGCTTTCAATTCTTCACAATTATTGGGCCCCTGCTTTGCCACTTGAGTGGCTGCGCTTGGCTGGGGACAAGGACACATCTGTTTATGAGCTGTGGAGGCCTGGGGGCCTTGGTGTCCGGACTCCGGGGAACTGTCCTCAGCTTTCTCTCCTCGAGCCTACAGCACAAAAATTCTGCCTTCTTTAGGAACACAGGAAGGACGGAGGATTAAAATTAAAAGACGATGTGGCCAGTCATAAATTTCATTTTCTCTCCAAGTAAAAGACACTTTACGCAAAACACTAAAATTTCATTCGAATATTTAGAATCGTACCAAGAACAGAAATGGTCTCTATGTAACTCAATACACTTTCTATAAAAAGCTTTTTCTGATGTTATATTCTGTCGTTCACATTAATTTGTATTTTTCTATCCATCCAACTCCACTATTTACAATAATGATCACCATCCAGACATTTATATCCTACTTATGTAATCCTTTTCTAAAATAAACTTCAGCCGAGGTAACAAACAGAACGGTGTTGTGCGCTAAAGGAGCACAATGTGCATCTAGAGCTCATGAGGCTCTATTTTGATGACAGTGCATAGCACATGCTGGCGCTCTGTGCCAGTAAAGTGGCATTTTTCTTGGGTGCACACCAGTTCTTTTCTTAGCTGCACCTGTATTTTGCGAGTCTGTGTGAAGATGATTGTACGGAAGTGGGAGGAGAGATGCAGTGGGGGCAGTGTCAGTAGTGATCAAACAGCTCAGTTCCAAGGACTGGGCGTAAAGCTGAGTTTTCCCATTACAAAACTGTCACAGCACTCTGCTGAATATGCAGCTTTTAAAGTGGTGATGACCACCGATGTTGTATCCCTCTGAATGTCACCATGGTTTCAACCTGCTTCATTCATCAGTTCATCTACTATACGTTCAACCCTGCACAGTAAGAAGGTGACAAACTACAAAATGACATATTTATACGATTTCCTCTGATATTTTGTTGTACGATTTCATTTTTCTCCTGATAAACTATTTCTGAAACATTTCTGCAGATCTGTTTTAGCGTAACACTCACTTTCTGATCCTATTACTCAGAAAACCTCACAATGAAAAGTTGTTGCATTATGCATCAATAAGGTCCTATTTATGTCCTAGCAGTCTGACAACAGCTTGACTGATGTTAATGTAATCTGTACTGTTCTTTGGCCCAAAACTGCCAGCAGCAGCTCCCCCGTCACTGACAGAGGAGCTCCATCAGTCACAGAGCACTCCACTTATTTCTGCTATAAGAAGACTGTCAACTATCTAATGCACAGGAGGAGCCCAGGGACAGCTGAGACTTCTGTGGAGGCCACATGGATCAAATATGCCCACATTTTAATATCACTATGAGAATGAAAACTAATAGTGCCTGGTACTACATTAATACTGTAGTATATACAATATCTGTAGTCAACTGGTGTAAAGTCAGTGATGATATATCAGATAGTAGATAATGTAAATATGTGCAGCATCGACGTTTTTGGTGAAAAAGACTTTAACATTATATCAAGCTGAAAAGAAACGTGCTCTTTCATCAGGTACTATCTTTGGAGTGTAGTTAACCAGGGTTAGCTTTCTGGCTAACGGAGAACAATGAAACAAGCCCTTCATTCTACAGCTACAGTAGATTTTGGGGGCAGACAGAGGGAGGGAGACAGATGAACAATAAAGAGCGGAGATGAGTGAGACAGATGAACAGAAAATGACATTAGCCACATGAGTGGAAGAGTAAAACAGAGAGACCAAAGGATGAAGTGAATGAGAAATGGAGGGAGAAATAAGGCCAGGACACGGCTGTCCAATTCATTCTCATGGAATTTTGTGAGGTGTTTGGATTATGTCAAGCAACAAGCGCATATTACACTCAGGTAAAACATATCAGCCACACCCACAATGAACAGTGCTATTCTTCTGCTACATCAGTGAACGTGTCATGAGGTGTTACTATAGGAAAATATGTTAAGTGAAAACAAGGTAGAAATATAATAATGTCAATTCAGAAATCTGCAGTGTTAAAATACTGTTGCATTAGCTAATGAATTTCACTATTAACGTGAAAAGTAACAGAAAAAAATGGTAATAAAAAACAAGTCAAAGTATTTATCTTTGAAGAATGGTCCCTCTCGGAGTGTTGAATTATTGATCAGTTCTATTTTAATATTGTACAGTAGCAGGCCTGGAGGAATTGCACTAGTTTAAATTATACTGATGCATCATATTTTAGGAAATTGTTTAATTTTTGTGTGTAGTTATTTACATGTAATTTGCAAAGAATCTAATATAGTTGTCACAAAATCGCTCATACTACAGACTTACAGTAAGTGCAGTAGCTGGGCAGATGAATGCTGGTACTTGCTGACTTTGCTGTATATTTTAAGTTAAACCAGCTCAACCAAAATGTATTTAATGTGATGGACTGTGGATGTGTCATGATAACTTAATGTTAGAGTTCAGTTTTATTTAACCAGCTTCCCATTAAAACTGAGCTAATTTCAGCAGATAACGAAAAAAAATACAAATGTGTTTGCTTAAAAAAAAAAAAAAAAAAAGCATTATAAGAATGTTGATGAATTATTCATGTAGGTTTCACTATGTTACCAAACTAGAATAGCAAATTTATCAAAGCACCGATGCTGATGAACCAGGTGGCCCCATTTATCGCATATTGTAGTTTACTATCCACACTCTATTTAACTGAGAAGTTCATATCACATTAAAAAATACATTTATTGTAAAAATGTGATGAAAATATAACAAACATACAGGGGCTGCATGTTATTTGTGGTCACTGACAGTGAGAGGAACAAGTCAACTGAAATAAACCAGTTGATAAGTCACAGCCGAGGCAGCAAAGCTCACTGCCTCCTTCTCACAGGAGGTGGGAGGAACTGTCAGAGATGGAGAACTGACTCCACTTCACAGTTTACCTCATCAATAACCTTTAAGATATCGAGAAACATATAGAGACAAATAAAGTAAAGATAAAACATATATCAAAGTTACAAAAGAGACAGAGCAAGACATCTTTTCATCTCCAGACTGACAAGTGTCCTATTGTTGTCATCCTTCAGCACTACTTTGTTGTTGTTGAAAGCATCTCTGGGTCGTCGTTATCAAAGGCATAAATCACAGAGCTGGAGAGAGCCAGGTGTCTTTCATATGAACTGCTGCACACATGCTGATGTCTCACCTCTCCTCTGATCAGTGGAGACCTACAGTACACAGACTTCCCCTCACATAAAACACACAGACTGCTGTCTGGGAATGAGCCAGAGAGAGAAAGAGTATTTACACGCACACCAATAATTCAATTATAACCACACTAATGCAATACGCATATTATTGCAAACTCTCATGTAAACACCTTAACCGGGTTATCTTACTCACATTAAGGTCCTAATCAGAGTAAGCATAACTTGATTAACAGAGCCGGTTGCTTGTCAATCATTCAAATGAATCTTGCCATGTGTAGGTGTGGTTTCTTTCAGCGTCTGGATTGTCTGCACGCTTTGCAAAGGTCACACAGAGAACAGGGATACAAGGTAGGTCTGACACCATGGCTGCACTAAACTCCAACAGGTAAATAACAGCTCAAACATTTACATGAAGCTGCCCTTTAAATTCATCCACATCAACATTTCATTCCTTTGCTCTACAGGCCTGTTACACACTTCATTTAATACCTTTAATGTAACTGCCCCATTAAAGGGGCAATCCACCGATTTTACACAGTGACTTTGTTAACTCATCATGAGGAGAACTACAGTGTGTGAAAACAGCTGAATAATAACTCTCATGGCTATGGAGGGAAAGATATTTAACAGAAAGCCTGTGTTGGATGTGGAGATGTAGAAATTTATCAGACAGGGATAATCCAATGAAATATGCTATGCTCAAATGCTAAGTTGCATTATAGGAATGCTGGATCCAATGTTTCTGAAGCTTGACTCATACTAGCGACTTTGAGTCCTCTAACGTCCTGGACAATGAAAAAATAAATCACTAGGGTTTCCCAGTGGGTAATCAGAGCCATTGTTTGTGTAAATATAACGTAAATATAATGTACTGAGAAAAGGCATATATATATTTATACAGTTTATATACCACTTTTGTGACACAAGCTAAAATAATTATTTATACAATAAAAATAAAATAATAAAATATCACTTCTCACTGAAAATATCAAAATGTATTAGAGTTCTCCTTTGAGCATGATGTCATCAAACACAAAGAACTACTGTATTAATAATATTCAGACAGATACACTTCAATATGACATCACAGTGTCCCAACTGTTGAATAACGGATCGACATGTTGTTTAGCAACAACTGTTGAAGTCACATACTCGCATGTCCTTACTGCTCTGCTTCATACTATGACACAATCATACAGCTTGTCTAAATTAGAGTAAAAGGTAGAAGACAATGCATCCTGTGATCACCTGACTGAAGGTGAATATGTGGTTACATGTGCGAGTTGAGCTCTAAATACAGGATGGCTTCAACATATATAAGACCCCGTCCTCTGTACAGTATGATAAGAACAGTCCATTTTCTGTTGCTCGCTGATATGATCATATCTTCAGTATGTATACAGTATATGTGTGCTTCTGTGTGTTTGTGTTTTTGTGTGTGTGTGTGTGTGTGTGTGTGTGTGTGTCCCTTTACCCAAGACGTGGCTCTTTTTTTGCCATAGGTTTCTGTATATAATGAAACCATTTGGCGCACTCATCCTTCACCATTGAGCTTTTGTGGCTTCTGATTGGGGAGAGAAAAAGTCAATTACCGAGGTGGAGTGAGCGCGGAGCTCAGAGAAGCCTGGCTTTATGGCAGTAATTGCACCTGTATCTTATATTGTACCTTTGAACAACATGATGAGGAAGGAGAAGGAGATACAGAGTGGTCCAAAAGTCTGAGACCACTAATTTCAACTGGGTAACCCTTCAGAAGCACAGGGAACAAAAATGTCTCAGAGGTGCTCTGTAACTTTACGAGACATAATCATGGATGAAAATGAGTTTGACACATCGTCTGATCCAATGTAACCATGACACCCTGAAGAGAACAGATATGTATAAATGACAAGAGAGCAGTGTCCGCAGATGGTAAACATATGATCTGACACCTGTGGAGAAATCCACAAGAAGGTCAGGGGTGAAGAAAGATTGAGCTGCCCACCAGCCGAGCTGGAGCTGGTAGGGACTGAGTGATTTGCTCAAGGACACTTCAGCAGGGTGGATTTTTGCAGGCGAGGGGGCTCGACCCAGAGCCCTTCAGCTGAAGAGCTCCAGTCTCCATACTCACTACATTATCTGTGAAATCTGGCGTAATGAATTGCAGATTGCCTCACCAGTTTCTATTTCACATGAATGTATATTACACAACTTTAGTCCTGAATAAATCAATCATAAATTAGAATTCATAAAAAAACTCACATACTTTTACAAGGTAACAGTACCCTCCACTCTGAGTGCAGCCTCTGAAGGTGTGAACCCTGAACACGCACCACAGATATTGGTGTGTGTGAGTGACTGTGATGTTGTGATGTGGTGTGTTGAGCTCAGGAAGAGCTCAATGTCTTTTTACTTCACTTCTCAGTGACAAGAGCACCGTTCCTTTGTAGCTCAAGTGCATGGCAGCATAGCATCAAAGAGGACAAACTAGACTCTTTATTGAAGTGTAGCCGCTCTTTTAACCTCTTCTTTGTACTTCCTCCATGCACTTCAGTGAAAAGGAAACTACTCCCATGCCACAGAACTGATCACATTCTGCTCCCACACAAGCCTCAGCATACCTCAGTCACTCACACACAGTAGATAAAGACAGTGGAATGGAAACAGTAAAGTGCAGGGATAAAATCTGGCATCGATTTGCTTGTGGAAACAGTGACAGTGGTTTGTGAATGGGATGGGGTCTCAGTTCACAACCTTCATACCAAGGCAGTCTATGATGGTGACTTAAACAGACACACAGAAAGGGAGGACACAGATGTCTGACCTTGCAGTGGTGCTTATGTAATGGTCTGCTTCAGTGCATTTAACTGCAGAGCTCCTTTCCAACCTGGGATCAGTAAAGGCAACATGTCTCTGCAGTGCGATCTCCTCGGACATCACTTCAGACACCGTGAGAGGTCCTGTGAGCTCTGAGTGAATCGGTTGTTATGGCCCTGTCTGTGTGGTCCCCATGGAGCCAATCATACTGATTAAAGTAGACTACTTAAGTCTCCTCTCATTAGTGTCCAAGTAAACAGCCTTAATTTTTTATGCATTTTAATGCCTGTCTCCCAGTTGTGAGGGTGGCAGTGCAGGGACAGACGAGTGACGAATGGGGGTGATTTCAGGTTTTTTCAGGTGAGAGCATTAAGTGTCATTTCACCATCAACTTAAACATTTGTTTGTGTATTTGCACTGATCAGTGTGAGTCCAACTTGCTTTTGCAGATGATACATTTACAGTGAAAATAAAATCAGATGTATGCATGTTGGTAATAATAACAATAATAATTACAAGAAGCAGCTTTGTAGACACTATTACATGAACATGATTTTAAAGCCAAGCTCTTACAGCCAGCTCCATGAACTGCAGTTACACAATCCAGCACTGCTCTAGATACCAGGGGCAACTAGGGTAAAATGTGGCATGACCCAAAAATAGCACTGCAACACCGGCTTCCACTTGATTAGCGCAGCTGTAAACAGTGTTTCCACATAGAGGGGAGGCATGCAGAAGGTTGTGTGCTGTAATAATGAAAACATGCATCCATGTTTATACGTGTTTCCATGTGTCCCTTCACTAGGGAAAGAGGGGATGAGAGCAACTAGAGCGCTATTAGCACAGTCAGCAGGAGGGAGGGATGGACGGATAAAGAGAAAGGAAGGTGGTGGTGGTGGTGGGGGGGCTGGGTAAAGACGTAGCAAGTACCCGACTCTCTGAGCCTGGAGCTCTCGAACAGTGGGTGGCATCAAAACAACAGGCAGCAGACACAAGAGCCCGGTCTCTCAGACACACATATTGAACTGCTCTGCCTGCCTGTGTCTGTGCTGCTGCTCTGTTCTCCTGCTGGTCAGCAGTGTCTAAAGGTGGCAGACATGTACGAGGCAGCTGGCAGCTCAAGTTTCATTTCTCCACCAGCAGCTCAACAGTTGAGACATAATGAGCTTCAGCGTTGCTGCTCTGCCTCTTACAGCAGCTCATCTTCCCCACCACAGGAGCCCAGACTGTGGGTCTCCATGGAAGACTGTTTGCCTGCTTCAGGCAAGACACTCAAGGTGAATGGGCTCAAAATTTTAACTAATAGATATCGCCATGAATCTTCCCCACTTCTCTACTTACATTAAGACTATTATTTTTCGTATAACAAGTTTTCAGAAATGTTATGTCTAAATATGCAAATGAGGCATTAGCTAATTAAATATGCACTCTTTTACATTTCCAGACCATAAATGTGGAGATTAGATGAAGCCAGGGTTCAAATCTCTTGTTTCATTTTGTTACTGAGGGTATTTTGGATATCTTTTCACTCACTCAGAAAATGCTGTCAACAGCCATAAAAACATCCATTTTCACCATGTTTTTAGGCATAAAATGTTATATAAATTAGGCTACGAATGATATATGTGAAAACCCCGCAATAAAATCCTTCAGAATACAGACAGGAATAAACCTGGAAAGATTTCTGTGAGAAAAAAGTCATTTTGTGAAAAACAGCCCTTAAAGGTATGAATTGTAAAATTCCATACATTTTTATTGGAAACCACAATTTACAGAGAAGCGTCTGTGAAGTGGAAATGACCATGTTTGGATCTGACAACAGTGTGCAGGAGAGAGAGCTTTACCATGAGATGACATGGTGCAGACGACCAGTCCAGTACTGCATGTTGTGTCAGAATGCTAAGGTGTGGTGAGTTTAGGTGAAAGCTACAGATACAAATTCAAAGTGCAGTTAAATAAAAACCTCAATGTGCATCCTGTTCACTAGTCTGAAAGAAGGAAAGAACGAATCTCAAAACTAACCAGTTTGGGTTTGGTGCCTGCCGTGCCTCACCTTCAGTGCATCTGCTGTCCGAGGGTGAGTTAAGACCTGGGCAAATGAGGTGAGCCTTCTCTTCCACTTTCAGGAAATAGCCTTTCAGCACTGCTGTGTCAGAGTGCAGTAGCTGTGTTTGTAGAGACAGGTGCACACACACATCCGACGAGGTGCACGTACATGTGCACGTGACCTGATTTGTATGTCTGTGAGCAGACAGAGCAGTAAACACTGCATCTACACAGAAAAGTGATAGAGTGATAGTGATAAAGAAAACCAGTTGTCCTGTGATGTGCTGAGGAGACTGCACCTGCTGAAGTCAGACAGTTCAGCGGTAGCTTATATTGTCCCCCGCTCACACCAAGACACATGTACATAGAGCATATGTGAGGGCACTTAACAGAGAACAAAGCTGATCTGGGAACAGTAGCTCTATGACTGCACATACAGAAGTAGACGGGGCATGACATACTGTGCGGTCCGCTGACGTCAGAGTAGCACACACACTGCTGTCACTGGGAACGGAGTCATGGCCTGGGGAGGTGTGTGTGTGTGTGTGTGTGTGTGTGTGTGTGTGTGTGTGTGTGTGGGTGTGTGTGTACATGTGTAGTCAGCATTGCTGTGGAGACAGTGAGTCAGAGAGGCAGACAGGAGAGCAGAGAGAGGCCCCTGGTAAAGTCTCTCCACCTCTTTTGCCTTCATAGGCAGCCTTGAAGAGTCTTTGATTTTGTCAGTTTTATGCCTGTGTGTGTGTGTGTGTGTGTGTGTGTGTGTGTGTGTGTGTGTGTGTGTGTGTGTCCGAGTGTGTGAGAGAAGATGTGCTGTGCATGGTCGTTCGAGCGTATGAGATCACAACGCTCCTCGTCAGGCCCTATTTTAAGGCCTGCGACTCATGGAGTGCCCCGGCCTCCACAGACTCATTGGGCAAATGATCAGCCTTGGCAATTAAAGCCAATCTGTGAGTCAGTGTGGCATCAGGAGGGCCATCTGCTTCCAGCCCTGTACCTCTCACTCTGGCCTGTGGGACCACTTGCTGGGGTCACAGCTCACCCAGCTTATAGAGAGATGGTCACAGGATCTGAGGGACAATCTGCTGTGTAACTGTAGTTCGATACAAACCTCTTCTACCAACAGCGCTGCTGCGTGCGCCTCTGCCACGTCTCATGAGTGCAGTAAAGACACAAACAGTGGGATCCGTCTCATGGAGGACAATGTTGCATGGACCCATGACACAGGTAAGATCCTCATCAGCCTCAGGCCACTGACTTTCTCCACCTGCTCCAGAACTGCAGCCAAGAAGTGTACTGACATGGGAAATATTAAATATGTGAATTTTGATAATGACTGTGCTTGTTGTCCCAAACTACATTATAATCCACACAGGAGGTAATGAACTACAGCAAGAGTCCAGTTTCACTGGACAGAGAGTTTGAAAAGAAGTCGTCACAGTTTTAATTAGTACTAGATTAGTACCAGTCATGATGTTGACATGAATGGAGCAGAGCTCCGAGAGTCTGACTCCAGCTTGATGTAAATACAGTTTCAGTTTGTCTTTGATTCCAACACTGTGATGAACTGTCACAGTCAAAGTCTTCTGTGCCTGAGGGCTTTTAATATGAAAAGGAGCCACTGGAGGCGACGAGCGGCATTAACATCATGTTAAAATAGTCATTGTGATCACTTTTAATCTGTATCAGAGATTTATCCTCTGGTTGCTCGTCACAACTTTTGTTTGGAATTGTGTGGCTCATCTAAAAACCAAAAAAGAAAAAAAAAGTAATGAAGACATTGCTTGGCTCGACTTCTCTGGATTCGACTTTCTCTTTCAGAATATCCTCTTGCATAAAAACGTTCTATGTTACAGAGAAAGGTGGTTGTGGATGAGAGTAAAACACAGACCACATGGACTCAACCAGGACCCGATTGATCTGCTGTGAACACGATGAAACCATCTACTCTGTCTTGGGCCACTGACCCTCCAGAATCCATCTTTGTTCAAAGCTCTATATACTCCATGTCAACACATCTCCATCTCCCCACAGCCGACAGTTGCTAAACCCTGTAAGGCTAAATGATGTCTCAGGATAAACGCCCCGTGTGACCACTGGTGCATTTATCATATGCTTGGTTGGATCTGCCCCAGTGTCCTGGGGCATGCAGCCCTCAGGGGCAGTAACTATCACACCAGTTGGACAGGTCAGCAGCTCTGGGGGGTCAAAAGGTCAGCAGCCTTGACTTCTTTACTGTTACTTACAGTTGTATGGAGCAACAACAGTGTTTCTCTGGCAGATCTGTTCTGACACAGTCCTTGTTTCTGACTTTATAAGAACTGGTGGAGCCATCGACCATGTGACAGAATTATACAGACACACACACACGCACACGCACACACACACACACACACACACACACACACACACACACACACACACACACACACACACATACACACACACTCAGCCATCACCCATCTCTTTAGTGTTAGTAGATAACTGGTAACCTAACATTACCCACCCCTCTGTTCTCATTGCATCCTCGCTGCACTTACCGTTGCCCTCTCCCTCCTTCATCTTCCTTGTCCTCCATTCTTTTACTACTTAAGAGTCTGACTCACTGGACCTGAACTGCTGTTTGTCTGTCATGACATCTGGAGTAGCTGGATGACTGAGTGTTATGTCTTTCTCTCACTCAGTCTGTGTCTCTCCCCTGATGGGACCCCACTAACATCTTCATCCCTGGTTTTTCAGTGTAGCATAATGACCTCCTAGTAGCAGCCCTAATGGAGCCATAATGGTCATTTATGCCAGGGGAGGCTCTGAGGGCACGGCTGTGGAGGCAGCAAGTCACACAAGAAAATGGGAGAGAGTCCTGAACTTCAGTCTTTCTATGAAGACGCCCTTTTCTCTGTGTGTTGTGTGTGTGTGCGTTCAACTGTGCACTCATGTGTGTGTAATGAAAGGAACTGATACAAGACTGGTTAACAATAGAAAGTACAATATGAATGTATGAGGGGTGTATCCCTGCTTTTGATGTTCACTTCTGCAGCTTATTCACATGCATTATGCACACATGCATACACCATTTCCTTTTTTTTTAATTACATTTTCCACACACAGACAAGCTTCTTATTCATGCATACATCATGCACACAATAGACCATCCTATCATTCTTAAACCTATTCATATTTCTTCTACATTTGCTGCCACCATTAGCAGAAACTACACTGTACATAAACTACAGTGCATAAACTTACACTTATTGCTAAAAACTATTTTCTTCCTCAGCATTTGCATTTTAATATCCACAGTAAACAAGAGAATCTGTGACTGTATACAGTCTCAACCTGAGGTCATCTGAGACAAGTGAGACAACAGTTCAATGCACAGTGAAGCTCTGATCACAGAGGATACTTATTTGAATGTGGCTTCAGTGCCTTAATCAGGTTAGGTCCTCCAGACGAGACACCTCATGCTTTGAATATAGCACATCTTGGGATGTTCCCCTGGGCGCTACGAGTTGAATAATACAATAGCACATTTATCAGCTAGCTAATGCTAATTAGACTGCTGCATAAAAACGAGAATAATGTACAGTAATGTTCCTTATGCCGTGTCAGCTCCTGCTATTACAGTTTCACAGCTAGCCATATTCACAGCTGCATTCTGGGTTAAAATAAGAAGAAAACAGCAGCCCATCTAATCCATTAGGTGTCTACTTATAAGAGTGTAAAGAAAAACATGTTTTTATCCTGTGGGTTTGATCTCTTTGTGCACTCATGTACTTTATAACCTCAGCTCAGATGGAACGAAGAAAACAGACGTGGTACAAACATATGGAGGAGTGAGATGGATGTAGCTCCTCTCTAGGTGGCAAAGACTGTGGTTAATTAAATAAATGTACCAGATGCAGTACAGCAGGAAGAGTGAGTCAGCTAAGAACAGGACGGATACATTCCTCACTCCCACTACCACAACCTAAGAATCTTAATTTCAACCAAACTTGAAATGTTTCTCTCCTTTTGAAGCTATCTGAAAATCTGTTTTTAACTGAGGTACCAAGGGAGTGGGGAGCTCTTTAATGTCTGATAGAGTCAAAGTGACGTCCTTCTGTAGTTCAGTTTAATTCAAAGATCATTTCAATTTCAGTTTGCTCTTTGTAGCCTGATAAACGTTCGCTCTGAAGTCTGATCGTTTAAGACCACTTCCCTAATGCTGCATTCTCATACTCTGATTCTTGCTTCATCTGCCATATAGAGAACATTATTACTTACCTCATTCATGGGCCGAGTGATAGAGTACGAATGATAATGTATGTGGTTGAAGAATGAAACTTTGTCAGTTTAAATCACATAAACAATAAGTCCTTATTTAAGCTTTGTTCATACAGCGGTCTGAAAATAAACTGAAGCTACACGACTGACATGTCAACTACCCACGGAAGCTCGGCCTGTGATACTGATACCTACACTCACAGATATGTACCACCCTGACATCACTTTAAAGCCAACTGACAGAGTTGCAGAGGATACCTGCCAATGTTGTCTTCTCACTATAAAAGTGTATTTATTAATGCATCAGGATGGAGGTAGTGAAAGTGCAGAAGCCGTTAAAGGTTAAACTGAAAATAAACAGATTTTCTCACTTGCTGAATGGAATCTTTCTCTGATTACAACTTTATTTTTAAGTGTGTGTTGTGACAGCTCACATCTGAGAGGCTGCAAAACCTAAACCCAAATAAAAGCACAATGATCCTCACGGCTGAACACCAGAAGGTGTGAGTTAGAAAATGTTCTGGTTTGTGTCATGGCCTCAAGGTTGTTATTTATCATTTTGATTTGTTGACTGCAGGTGTTACCTAAATGAGCCAGTAGGGGAAGAAGAGATTGTCCTGCATTCTGTGTCCTAAATGCTCGGTGCATGGCTGTTAGCATGAGGACTGGACAGGAAGTGAACGGGTGGTGGCAGCACTGCTGATGATGAGTCAAGTGATGCTCCAGGTCGCCAGATTTCAGGTTTTGTTGCCTTTAACATATGTGATGGCCTGTTAGCTGGTAAAGACCTAACTATGCCACTGCAGTTGCAGTCTGGGTAAACTGACCCCTTTAGCAACATGCTAGTGTAGGATGGGACCTCAGTGATGAAAATGTTTGGATTTGAACTAGAGGTTATCAGAGCCTTGCCCCAGAGCATGTCCTGGGTGCGCACGCAAAGGACTTTGGTGAAAGCAAAAATTCAATTCAAAGTGAGGTTAGTTCAGGGACTGAAAATAAATATGGAAATTCAGCTACAAGTCAAGACTGAGGGAGTCAGAGATATTAGCATTATTTCCTTTTGAAATCACGTGGTGACAGCAGCACAACAACACCAGTCTGGTGGGGCCAGTGTTATTTGAAGGTAAAGGCAGTAACAACCTCAGCACATCTTAAACAGCAGGGATGTTTACATCCACACAGAAAACAACATGACAACACTCACATATCACATGCATACATTACAGTCCCCTCAGCTTTTATCTGACACTGACAAAGCCACAGCCTGGATCAAAGTCATGTATGTGCATTAGCACAGTCTGAGAAAATGTTGGGATCAGACAGGGATGACTGCCACATGTCAGGGTGTATCAATGTGTTACGAGCCTCATGGAAAAGTCTAACCCACTACCAAACAAAAGAACTTTAGCTGAAGAAAATATGTCACTCAAACATATAAACAATCAGGTAGTTATAGCTTTATCACAAAGAAAAGCTCTGATGGATAGAAACAAAGAAAGAGTTGCTGCTAATCATGTGTCACACCGGCTTATCTATAATTCTCAGGTAAAGGTAAAAACTGCGTCTTCTTGATTGTCACTACACATGCAGGATGCAGCATCATCTTCAAATTCAACAGAACTTCAGTTTTAGCATAATGCTGCAGTGCATGATTACAGCATATTAAACAAAAAAAAATCAAGAGAGGCCATCTCTATCAAACACTTCTCTCCCACAGTCTTCTTTCTGTCCAGTATCAATGTGTTCTGAAAAGCCTCAACAATCCAATTAAAACGACTGAGTAACATTTGTGCAGAGACCAATTCACGCTCTTGTTATAAACTGACTTTCTGTGCTAGAAGTGCAACAGAAACTCAGTTTAATGATTTCATAGTTTGAGTAATGTGAATGTGAAGCAGACGTCTCATAAGGGTGTAATGGGTTTGAGACACAAACACTTTACAACAGGTACATTTACAGAACTACATCACTCTGAGACAGATAAACACATAGATGTTTAGTAACTACCAGTTCTCATAGATACCACTGAAAACATGTAAATAAGTTTGCTCAGTGGGGCTTTGCTGTGATGACGCTCACTGCCACGGACAAGTTTAGTTTGACAAATAGAGGATGATGTGATTTCCATCAGTAATATGTGAAGGTCTCTAAGTGCATTAAATAGTAATGATGCCAAGGCTCTGATGGAATAATTCTGTAAGCAACTCACGGCATACAAATACGACACAGAAAAATACTGTGTGTGATCAATATCAAACACATGTTGAAATTAATTGGGAGTGCCACAAGGACCAGACAGCTAAATTGTCAGATTCAGTTTAACAGCTGTTGAGCTGGTGTCAGATTTGAGTCAAACTGGCTGCACTGAAAGCTTTTTTTTTTTTTTTAACTCAGCTTCTGTGTATTTCACGTCTCTTTCAGATTCTGTTTTCTACTTGAACTGTGTTTCAGCCACAGGGATGTCAGCTCTGGTTTCTCCGTATGTCTTATTGAGTTTTTGCACTTAATTCAGTGTTTCATCACTGATCAATGCTTTATCACTGTTTTATCCTGACAATTGAGCAATCACCTAACCACTTTTTTTTCTGTTAACAGTGGACCCATGAGGTTTACTGGGAATAAAAAAAAGCCTTGAAATGCTGCCCACAATTTACACCTCTCGGATCGAGCCGACTTAGTCCCAGCTCCATTTATTTATAGTGTTTCAGCGAGGTTGTGTACAGTGGGAAAAAAGCCTTTGATCTGAAATTGAAGATGCCTTCCACATCTTAGTAAGGAAGGACACTAGTCAATATTTGGCCTGAGGTTATTTAATTTGGACAGGGAGTTTGATTCATACATTAAAAATTCCAATTACCCTGTCAAGAGTTGAGCTAGCCCAGAGGAGGCTGTTTTAATCATACAGCTTTATCAAACTCTTTAAATTGAGTTTAACATGGACAGGATCATACATTCTGCCTCGGGGAAGGTGATATCCTTTAATTTGTTGTAAATAGTAAACATTTTGAAAATCCATGTTTAACTAGAGTTACTTATACTGATCACTTCTTTCCCTGTAATCTCTGGTCTCTCTCTCTTTTTGTAGAACCAAGCTTACAGATGTTTTCGGTGCTTTAACAGAACATGAAGGAATCGAAAAACACTCATTCTGGTTGATTCTAAATGTCGTCTCAGATGTATGCCACACACAAAAACACTCCTTCACATTCCCGGTCTTCTGACTCACATTTGTGTCAATCAGTAAATGATGCCATAAAAAAAAAAAAAAAAAAAACCCGACAAAACATTTGTATGCTTTTCGTGTTCACCCACATTGATGAGAAGCTGCTATTCCCTTTTTTCTGTCAAATAATGTTGTGGTCAAGTATAAATCCAGCATATGTCTGATCTGCAGGTGGTCACAGCTGGACCTCCTGTCTTACCATTCCTGAATCTATTTCACAAAGATATTACAGAGATCTGAGCCGCTGTCAGATATTTCCTATTCCGTCTTATCAGTGGAAGGAATGATGTCTGGCACGGCAAAACAAAGTATGTGTAAAGTCCCTAAATAAAGCATGAAATTGACAGGACGCCTGTCTAAGTGAGGCCCCTCGGAGCCACAGGCCCCTGTCACAGCAGACAGGTGCAGCTGCTCACCTCCAGACTGCACGCCTCCGATTTGGACTCCCATTAAAGTGGCCGGCACTCTGAGTCAACACTTTTAATGCAGAAAATGACTTCATTCATTTTCCATTCTAAGAACCACCATTTTAAAAATCTGCCTACACAAAGCGCTGCTTATTTTTCCGCTTCTCGACAGATGAATTTGCATACATTGGGCCACGGAAGACGAGGAACTTTCCACATTTTAGACATGTGGTCATGGTCATGTTCAAGTATGGGATAAAAAGGAGTAAGCAATTTACTTCACTACACGTTAGCTTTCAAAACCTAGTTTAAAAATCCACACACGTAACATACTTATAACCCTGAAGATTACTTGATGACTGACGTGTATATGGATGAGCGTCTGTGTGTGTGTCTGTGTGTGTGTGTGTGTGTTGGTGTTTGAGCATGTGTGTCTGATTGTGCTGCTTCAGGGTGCAGAACAGAAATCAGTTGCAACACTGATATTTTAAGAAAGCCTTTAACTCACCAGGGAACTGGTAGCTGTAGCTTGGTGCGAATCCAGTGTATCCGCGGCCGTACGTTGCCACAATATTAGGGTAACCTTTGATAGAGAGGAAAGAGATTCAAAAGAGATGAGAGAACTAGAAATTATGTATATATTACATACAAATGTGATATTGTACAAGCACACAGAGAGACGCACACCGGGAGATATATATATATAAATACTGAATATAAACACACACATTTTGAGAGGGAGACAAACCTTGAAAGGCTGGTTTTAAACCTACCACTAAAGTATTCACATTTTGTCAAACAAAATCTAAAGTTATTTAAAATAATCCAAAAGAAACATGAATATAAGCCTAAAATAGTTCAGAGCAACTATCACATCTTGGAATAATAAAAAGTCTTGGGTGAATTATGTCTAATCTCAGCTCCTGTTTGAAAACCTGCAATCATCAAGAAGAGATTCATTTTTATGCTTCCAGCCTAATAAAAAGGTGGCAGGTATTTACAGCTCATAATGTTGATGGTAGATTGTCAACTGAAAATCATTTGCTGTGTGTGTTGACAACAAACAATTACACTCAATTACATGAGCCTCTAATCTTGATCATACTGCTCTGGCTGCTTGTTTTAAGGCCGCTGTATTGTGAGATATTAATTTATAGCCAATTCATTTAGTGAGTAAAATGTTTTTATAACCTACAAGAGTCAAGGTCACAACTTCAAAAATTTGGCCTGGATGTTAAAATAATTGTCTTTCAGGAGAAGCAGACCTGGTGTATAGATGCCGATATTGAACAGTCTCTCTTTATACCAGCTGCTTCAGCCACATGGATCAATCAGCTGGGTCTTTACATTTAAACACATTTAAGGTACATCAGCACGAGCCTAACAGCACGTTTTTACCAGTTCCATCTTCATGCATTAAGCCTTCATTATAGTTACTCATCAAGAACTGGTCAGTACTTGGAAACCAAAGCTACTGCTCTTGGTTCTTTACTGGCTAATTCATTTCCATTTTTTATTCAACCATAAGCTCCCAGGCATTTTTATAGCCCAGTGTAATAACACTTTATAGCAGGTGCCTTGAGATGACGTTGGCGTCTGTTTATGTTCTGTGTGTCTTCAGCACAGCAGAAAGGTTCATGTGTTAATATGAGAAGAAGAAGCCAGGGCCAGGGAGGTGAGAGCTCCAGCTCCAGCATGCACCTCACTCCTGGCCGTTTATTATCACTGGTTTAACAAGGTTTGTCCAGTAATTAACTTGTTATCTATGGTAGTTATCTCAAGAGTTACCAGGGCAACCGCTACTCTATGGGAATCATGTTTTAAATGTGTTAATAATTATAATTAATAATCAGACTGCATAAACAAGAACTACCTCAGTCTGTGAGGACATCACTGATCTCAGTTAATCTACTAATCTTTTATTTTCAATTATTTTCACATGAATATTGTCCATGTTTAAATGTCAATAAATTTTTTGTGTTTTTAACCCCTGTCTTTTTTACTTTATATCTGAATGTGCACGTTTTAAATTTAAACAGCAGTATGAATCGTTATCATTATTTATCTCTTAAAAAGGCCCAATCGGTATTAATTATAATTATGTTATATTAATATTAATATTATTTAAATGAGTGGTATATTTGTTTCTGTGCTTCCCATAAATTACATACATAACATATAGACTTGTTTTGCTTTTGTGTTTATACACCATTACAGATTGGGCCTCTTACTGTGTGTGTGTGTGTGTGTGTGTGTGTGTGTGTGTGTGTGTACATATATATATATATATATATATATTGAGTGATTGTGTATGTGTATCTGTAACATCTGTGATTAACCAGTACTAGTAGAAACCAACGATTAGTTATTGAGGGTTACTTTTTGTACAGTTAAGGTGACATTTAACCACAGCCACTGCAGATTGAAAATGTAATAACAGCTCACCATGTGTAAACCAAAGTCAAAGGAATAGGTTACAGCCTTGTTTAGAGGCTGTACAGTCCCTGGGTGGATGGAGAGGTGAAGTGAGGCCCAAACAGGACCCAGTGTCATTAGAAAAATTTAAGAGTAGCAGATGTATTGTTCATCTGCTGTCATGATTCTTATTACGACCACAGACCCACCAGTTAATTAGCTGGACAGTTTTCAGACAGAAGCAGCTGTGGGCAACATATTGAGAAACGGGGTGTGTGGGAGCAGCAGATAGGAAGTGGGATACAGACAAAACAAGAAATTTGAGTAGAGTGGGTGGGTGAGCGAGCGAGGCTAGTCAGTGAGAATTTGAGCACCATCAAAAGGTAATATAAACATAATTAACCCTCTAATTATGGTATATGTCTCAGTCTTTATCTGTTTTCCTCAAGCTATTATCACCTTCAACCATAAGTCTGAACTAAATTACCTAATAAGAGGAAGTCCTTTAGGCCAAGAATGAATCACAGGAGCCTCGATAACTCTTCTTACGTGTGTGTAGCTACACCTCAGAAACTGACCTTGGAAACCTCCCTCAGACTTCAGTGTCCTCAGCTCTCGTTACCTCTGTACCAGCATCATAAATTAACCTCTCAATGTCTACATTGTACATTTTGGGCTGCAAATTCCTACACACACTGCAGACTAACAGAGCTTACAGTAAATACAATTACATGAAACATTTAAAAATAGCAACTACAGAACATCGCATGCGGTATCACATTGCAGTGTTGGATGGAGGTAGATATTTATACATTTTGTCCAGAGGTGCTGTATGTGCACATGTGTGCTTGTGTCTACAGAATCAAGGTGTCAACACATATTTTGCATGCAAGCATATTTGTGTGGGTGAGAATGTGCATGAGTATATGTAGGCTATGTGCGTGTGTGTGTGTGTGTGTGTGTGTGGTGTGTGTGTGTGTGTGTAAGAGCATGTGTGTAGATGCTCTGTTCTGTATGCCTCAGAGCCTGTGCCAGCTGGAATCAGAAAGGTTGACCTTGGTCATAAATATCTAATCAGTGTTTGCTGTCCATGAAAAAGTTCAATTTATTCCTGACCCAATGGGAAAATGCCTCTCCCAGACCCTTTCCACTCTCTCGCAGACAAAAAGAAATGCAACTGAGGGAGGCGGTGAGGGGTCTGGTCTGGATGAAGTAGGACAGAGGCTATACCAGAAAAAAGATCCTCATTAGGTGCTGATGAAAAGTCATCACCAGGAAGCTACAGATGGATAGCTTTCACAAAAGCCCCCTCTGTTTGTTTGGTCTGAAAAGAACTGTGATACGATACAATGAAAAGCTATCACGGACCGAAGAATATTGGATATTATGTGTTTGATACTGTCTTACTTTCAACCTGAATAAATGCCAAACTGAAATTGTTGGCTTCGATACAGCGGCTCCTTATACTGTCTTATTTCAACATTTTCTGAGAAGGTAAAACCATTTTCCTCTTCTGATGTACTGCATTACAACGAGTTTTACATGGCGATTATAAATGAAGAAAGTGCAGCCACATGTGTACCAAGTGTGTGCGGAGCAGCTATCGAGAGGAATATAAAAGTGTCGCACAGTGGATTAAGGTTCATGTTAAATTAAGCTACTGTCTCATGAAATTCTTGCACGTCTACAAATATTTCAAAACAAAAGAGAGGGAGGAAAGAAGCAAGAAGGAGAGAGAGAGAGAGAGAGAGAGAGAGAGAGGGAGGGAGAGAGGGAGAGAGAGAACCATTTCACTAAATGAAGGCTGCCATTGTGTCTGGCCTGGTGGTGGCCTCTTAGTGCTCTTATTTGCCTTATTAATATGCATGCTAATGTATCTATTTTATGGCTCAACAGTTCTGATTCACTTTAAAATCAATTATCCATCTGGTACACCCATACCTCGCCCCGGCTCAAATGTGTATTAATTTCAGCAAACATACATCGGGCACAACACAATAAAGATAAATGCCTCGATTAGAGGCAGTAAACAAAGGAGCTAGGGATGGCTTTAATGAGATTTGGCACAAAAGGAGCTTACACTTTCTTAAATAATGAGCCTAGGGTCCCTTTTTCCAAATGCAAATTATAGAAAGGAATGTTTCGCCGTCCTTGTTCCAATTTCATTTAGATAAGAGTGTCTCCAAACAAGTTGGCTGTTAATATTCTCACATGAGCACATCACTGCCTTCCTGGCTGCCATCTCCCAATGGAGGGGAAGAGTGCTCTCCTCTTTGCAGACACATTAGACTGTAATAAGTTCTGAAAAGTTCACTGTGCTTGTTAAATACTTCTCTACAGATGAGATGGAACCGGGAACGACTTCGATACAGCCGACAGAAGCACTCGGCCAGTCTTATCAACACTTTACCACAAACAACTGCATAATCAGTCTCATGGAAAGGTCAAGCCTGCAATAACCATGACAGTTTATGCAACTGTATATAGATAGATGAATAGATACATACATGTACAGACAGACAGATAGATTCATAAATAGAATCTCCAGATAGATCATTACTTTATTGCCCTTTAATTCAGCTTGTTCCAAAAACAGCTCAATAATGGTTTTAAATTCACTGGTTCCATTTTTAAAAAAAGAAAATGCAAAACAAGCAGCATGACTCGCTATTGACTTTCAAAGCCGCTTTAAACATGACGTTAGCCCATGCAGATAAAAATGCATGACTGTGGCTCTGCCTGCACCTGCTACAAGAGGGAGGGGGAGGGGCCACAGTCTCTTACAATCAGCTGTGTGTCTCTTTTGCTTTTGAAGGAAAAAATAAATCTTTTATGTGAGGGCAAATCCATTTGGTTGGGTCGCACATACAAATTATATGCATAGGAAATGCACATAGATAGATAGACAGATAGACAGATAGATAGATAGATAGATAGATAGATAGATAGATAGATAGATAGATAGATAGATAGATAGATAGATAGAACAGAGGGCAGGTAGGGAGAGTGTGCAGTAGTGTTGAATAAAAAGGGCCGCAGGCATGGGCTGGATGGTAATGAAGGGGGGTGGGCCAGCAGCTGAGGTCCCTGTAGATGAGATCTCTCCCTGACATGTGTGTCCCCTTCATTACCCATTAAGGGGGGCACAGTGATGAATCCTTAATATGACATTACACCAATTTTCCTCTTCATTTAGTCTGCTAATGTGCTGGTCTGCTCCTATATGCCCGGGGGCTGCCTGTACCAGACTCCACCAGAAATAGACCACAGTGGCCACTGGTGGCACACCTTGAAGCAGCCTAATTAGGGGCAGCGCCCACCTAATGGGGTTATCTAGACGAGAGTTTGCATAAGTTGATTTTTTTAGCAGGTAGAAACTGATGAGTGAATGGCGTGCATGTCTGACACTTCCCCAGCTGGTGAAAAATATGATTCTTTTAAACTGAATTTTTGAGTTCAACTGCCGTTTGATGGATGCATGATTTCAAACATCTGGATCATATAAAGGTGTGTATAGCTCATTTGTTTGTTTTTTTTGTGTGTGTGTGTGACTCACTCAGCATGCCCATTCCCAGCATGAAGGCATCCATGGTGTAGGGCAGACCCCTGGCTCGCCCTCGTGTACCTGGTGGGAACATCACCTCCTTGGGCTGGGCCTTCTTACATTCTACCTATGTAGACAGACAAACATACACATATGCACATGTACACACACACAAACACACACAGAGACAAACCATTAGACTGTGTAGGTACACAAGCAGACAGTTCTGACAGGCCTGTCTCGGCTCTTTAAGGTGGTTTTCTATTTGAGTTGCACAGCTAGATGTTTTCCATAGAGAAAAAACAAGACTGAGTCAATCTGAGCACCTCACATTTTAGAGCAAAGTCTCTGAGGAAAACTTACAATCATGCTCCTCCTGCATTAAAGCAAAGGTTATTGCTCCAGTGAGCATGTGTCCAATGCCTCGGGGAAATACAAGCTAAATACTTTCCAAGAGTTTCTGAGACATCAAGGTGGGAGAAGCTCTGTTATCAAAGTCCTGCTGTGAGGCAGTATGTCCAGTCTCTTTGTGAAGAGCAGTTTTTTGTTCAATCTAAACACTGAATAATCTCAAAAGCAATAATCTCTCCTGACAAAATGTCCATTTGTTCAGTCTTGTTTCTTTCATTTTACTTAAATCTTTCCAGAGCAGTGTGTTTAAAATCTGGTGCTGGCAGAAAATGTGTTTCATAACTGAATATGGTTCTTTCTTTTTTTCTCTGTATTGTGCATTTGTGTTTGTCTGCTGGTCCTCAGTCCAATTCCACCTGCAGCATTCAACTCTCTCCTGCATTTCTTTCTCTCACTCCACTTCTCACACATGCAGGTTTGTTCATTTCCCATCTTGCAAGACTGACATCCCCTCCTCCTACATAACACATATCAAATGAGGGATGTGACAGGGGCAGATGAGGAGAAGGAGGAAGATGAGAGTCCTATTTACAACATATCTATCCTATCTCGATGAATTATAGAGAAGCACAAGCGGCTGACAACGGTGGCATGGTCTTGTGTCTGTTGGTTGTTCTTTGCTAGGCTGAGTCTGTTCACCATGCTGCACAATCTATTTGCTCCACTGCCTGCTTGGCATCAGCCTGTCCATCTGTTTGTCTGTTTGCCTCCTGGCTCTCGCCTGCTTCTCCCTACTGCCTCCACTTAAGCAGGGTTTTCTCGGCTGCTGCGATTCACATGTCATCCTGGCCTGCTGCACAAGACAGGCTACTGCGCCAGTGCTGTGTACACCTCGACCAAGGCACGACCCGGCATCCATACAAAAAGGCTTGCAACTCTGACAGGCTAGAGGTGCACATTATTATTCACATGCGCTCATACACACACAGTGGCAGACACAATGTGCAACTGCAAGTTGCCAAACTGAAATAAAACTTCACATCTGCAAGAAGTTGTTGTGCTAAATGAATAGTGTAACAAGCTGTGTGTATCCAGCAGGGAGAAGGAAATGTAAAAAGGGAACACTAATGAAAAAGGTTTCTATCACAGAGGGAAAGTTGCTGCGTTGCAGGGCTGTGATTTGTTGCTGTTAGCAGCCCTTTCATTTGAAGCAGACCAACTAAAGTACACAGTTCCCTCAGCCACTTTGTAGCTGTCACAGCTACTCTGCCCTCCGTGCTCACCTAGTATGGTTTGACATTGTACTGAGGAGACCACAGGCACTCTTATTGTCAGAGAATGACCCCCGGCACGGAAGTAGGAACCAGGTGGGACAAATGGGTCTGTTAGAAATCTCAGCACACTGCTGGGATCTTCACATTCACATAGCTGGGTGACAAATACAGCCGAGCTCTGCCCACACCACAGACATGACGGTGTCTGATCAGCGTCCTCCACTAGCCCCTGCCACATCCAGCGAGCTGAACGCTCAGGTAGCCTGCTGGGAGTAAGACAGACCCGGGTGTGAGTCATGCCTACATTCTCTCAGATGTGGGTCTTTGATATTCAGAGAGAAGGCTCTTTGTCATGGATTTAAAACCAGCCAGGAGCCAGGATCTGTGGTGGTGTGAGTGTGTGGGTGTTCACCTGCTTCAAACACACAGGACTGTTGGAGGGAAGGAGGCAGGAGCTTTCAAGAGTGAACTAAGTCAAAGAACAGGAAAAAGAAAGGAGAACACAATCTGACAATGAAGCAGAGTGCAGAGATTCAAATGTTGTCATGTGGAGGGATTTCTCAGACTGAATCTTCTGCTGCAGGAACGGAGGAGGAACACTACATTCACGGGCAAGTCTCTTCCTGCATTATTGCTTGTGCAACTTGGCTCGGCCTCTTGATGCTACGAAGGCAGCACAATATCGTGTTATGAACACACACACAAACACATACACACACCTGCCACACAGCGCTGACCAGGTGGTTTCCTTGACATACATCCAGATGTTTCCCGCTGCACTGACATACTGCAGTTGTTTGCTTATCATTGAACTTGGTGTCCTTCTGTAACCCAAGATAAAGTCACCAGAAAGAGTCTGTATACTCTTCAATAAATCTTTTTAGTAACTTATTTGAAATACTGTTTGTGATTGCTACAGGGGCTAAATTGCCAAGCAGATTTATTACAACAACTGTGGCTCTTTGCTTGTGTTAGTTTGAGCGATCAGAGCAATCGCTCAGACTCAGGCGTGCAACGTACAGCTGTTTTTAAAAAGATCAGCCTTGGATCACATCCAAGAAACCTGCAGCCCAGTTTGTCAGGAGTAAACAGTAATCCAAACCAACATCAAGAAATGACCCCAAAACGCTGTGTGCTATAAGGAGACAGATGTTGACATAAAGTAGCGAGTGGACACTCGTGCTTGGAAGGTCTCGGTGATAAAATGAAAAAAAAAAGGCATCTGGAGTAATTAGTATTCCATGTATAAATTTGTCAAAAGATCTCATCACAAGCTGATTCTGTCCATATCAATCATCAAACTTCATTAGAGAATATGTTGTTCTGTTGCTGTTCTGGTTTTTAAATCAGGATTTGTCTTTTTTGGGGTTTTCATTCTCTATCTACAAATAAACCTGATACACATCCACATAAACATATGGCAACAAGCTCTAAAGTGCCTGTTAATCAGTGTAGGAAAACCCACTGATGAAGCATTAATAAAGTACAGCCTTTCTCACATACAAACCCTGCGATACAGAACAGTGAGATGCTCCAGTCACGACCTCTTCAATACATCTCCCATACATATTAACCTTGTAGGTATAACAGGAAGGTGTGGGCGGGATGGACTGGCAATGACTGTCCTTCAGGGACAAGTGTTTTGTGTGTGTGTGTGTGTGTGTGTGTGTGTGTGTGTGTGTGTAGTGTGGGAGGTGCAGGCTACTATTAGCTTCACTAGTGAATGGATTCCATCAGCAGACTGGCAGACTGAAGAAAAGAAACAGTGTGATTCATTTACTCCAGCTCCCACTCCCAGCTGAACAGTCAAAACACATGGACTGAATAGTTAAGAAAAGTCATGGCTCTGAATGCACTGTGTCAGGTGTGGTGGGGTGGGATTATTCACTTAGGCTTCTCACCACCGTTTAACAAATGCTTTACTACCAAGTTAATACAATATCTTTGAATACTTAATAAAATAAATCTGCAAAATTCTACTATTTTCTGTTTCTATTAAAAAAAAATCTAGTGGATAGAAAAGTGGATTACGCAACAGTCTTGATGCTTGTTTTCCTGTTAAATCTCGTCACTATTGAGATTTTATGTAATTCCTGTGAATCCAAAATGTTCCTGTCCCCATTATTGTCCCACTATGAATGTCTCAAGCCTCTGAAGGATCAGTTTTTGATAGTGAAAAAATAAACTGGGGTTGGAGGACAGTTTTAAGATCACCATGAACCCCTCAAAACAAAAACTGCATGTCATGTATTTTATAAAGTGGGTATTTACAGCAGACTATCAATTCTGGAAGAAGTCTTGGATAAAGCAATGATGCCTTCAATGACCAGCAATCTTACAAGAGTCATTATGTCTGATGATATCTCAGCACGGTTATATAAAAGCTCAGGAATATGAGGTCATTTTAAGGACCTGGTGCTCCCTGTGGTGCCGGCACTGTTTCCTCATCATGCGTCTATGTTCTGAGATGATATTGTCTCCACACTGAGGGACACATTCAGTTGTGAGCCATGATCATCAGGTTGACGTCAAATGGCTTCCATCACTTCCTCAATCAGCAGATCTGAACATCATTGAGCTTTTATGGGACGTCCTGCAGTGCAGAGTGCGGAGTGGATTTCCACCTCCTTCATCCCTCAAAGCTTTCCTTCTTCAATGAAGGGTAAACATCCAATTACTTAGAGTCCAGAACTTGTAGCGCAGCATTCCACGAGGGACTGAAGCTCCGCTGAAGGGTGGTCCTGCTCCCTTATTAGGCACTTGGTGTTCAAATAGTCTCAAAGATTTCCAGTCTTTCAGAAAATATTTTCCAAGATATTTTTAACAACCCAGAGATTTAAGTTTCTCTCTGTAGAAATATCCTTTAAATAGTAACTACACCCCTCAAATTCTACTGGAACCCTCTCTCCCCGCACCTTTAAATAAAATACAGCAGGGGAGCAAGGGAGCAATGACTGGAGGAGGTGTGGCCTCCTGGCCACGTAGTGCGTGACTGACCACGGCTCAGTGTAGCATGGGCAGAGACAAAACTAACCAGCCATGGCAAGCTTCTGTCGGTCAATGCACATAATAGACCTCCGAGTCTTTCCTGTTATGTCACCATTAGGGAGGGGCCACAGGATTAGTTCAAATCCAAGCAGACAGAAACTATAAGTTTGAACAGATCTGTATCAACATCATATGCCAACAACAGCTCTACGTGATTATGGCACGGCAGTGAATGAGTTCATGGTGTAGTTACTCTATAAACAGTAATAGTTAGCTATAACCCAGATTCATACAATAGTTTGAGGGCAGTAAACACACAAGTGGTACAGCGGCCACTAACTAACTCAGAAGGTGGGTCAGCTGATCACAGCCCACAATCTACTACTCCCATGAACCTTTACCACAGCTAAATATATAACGTCATCTTCCAGTTGAAGACTGTCCTCACAGAAGACCTGTTTGTTCTAATAAAACCACACTGAGCTGTTTTTGAGCCGATGATGTCATAATGATGCTGAAATAAATAACAGGTGTGTCTCCTGTGGTCACATGATCTAATCAAGCCAAGGGTTGGGTCGCTAACGCTAACTGGAAAAATGCACCTCCTCATCATTTTGGTTTAATATGAAACACGTCACAAAGTGAGTTTAAAAGATCTCCAAAAGAAATGAGACAGTGAAATAAAGGATTATTATTAATATCATTTAATACTATCCCTGCAGAAAAAGATGAATGAACTGTTAAAAAGTAAATCAAAAAATACTAAATTATGTTCTGTGGCCTTTTTAGATTTAGAAGTTACACATGAGTAAAGTTAATTATGATTGTTAAAGAAAAATCACACGTTCATCCCGCTCCTTTATTAAACAACATGTATCGTCGATACAATGTGCAGGGTACATGTGTGTGTCTACATATTAAAGGTTAATGTATAAACGCCTTCCTGTGCTCGTCTCCTCCCACAGTGACTGCAGAGTCTCCTCCTCAGCGCTGTAATTGGTCGGTCACGTCAGGAAGACACAGTGAGAAATTGACGACTTACAGAAAATTCCTCCCTCCTGTTGTGATCATTTGCTACTGCTGAATATTAAAAATGACACATTAAAGAACATTACCTTGAAGCGCTTGACTAAAACCAATGTGAGTCCATTTTAATGGCACATTGTTGGCTCATCAGAGCCAATACTTGATAGGTATTATTATGAATTAGCTGCGCACGCATAACAGCAGGGTGAGGAGTGATGGGCAGTATCCTGTCGTAGAAAACTCACAGCTTCTCCTTCACTGTATTAAGGTGCTGTCTTGCTGGTGTATGAAAAAGACATTATATGTATATATGAGGAAACCAGAGGGTGTGATAAACTGTTCAAGTATTTGAAAACCGTCAAGCCATCTTATGCTTATTGAATTTTACTCTACAATATTTACTGCTTTTAATACAAGGTGCTGTGGCTAAAGGATGTTTCTGTCCTGGAGAGGATAATCCATACTTTTATCACATCCTGCGTTTGCTCAAGCAGGGCAGTCGGGAAAGGTGAGAGCAAAGAAATCAGTGCAGCTGGTGGGGCAGGTTGAGAGCTTCTTGCTAAGCAGCACCCTGTTTTTAATTATATATGAGGCAGAACTCACAGTGACAGAGAGGAAGTGCTCCTGGGAGTGAGGCCTCAGTGGCACATGAACACAGGGTGACTGACCAAGTCACTAAAAGGTCCCGTCACTCACATCTGAGTGGGCATTGACCCACTACACTGCCACAGCCCTTCAGATGACGGGCAAGGAGAAGGTGGGGTGCCCTGTACATCTACAGCCCTCCCATGTGGGGTGGAATTTCTGTCTGCATCAATTATTCAAGAACCATCTTAGATAACACTCGCAGGGAGGATGGATGAGGTCTATTTCTGTATGGTACTTCATAAGGATGAAGACAGGAGGCATTTTTTATTTTGTGTGCTGGTGCTTCAGACACTGGATAACCAGTACTCTCCTCTGTGCCGAGAAGACTAAAGGTACAACCTGAAGTGTCTTTGAAAAATGCTCTTAACACACTCTTCATTCTTTTCTTTTTGCCGACATTCTCAGATGTCAGCACTTTGCAGAAGATCTGATGGACACACTTATTTCCTGCATCCTAGCTCAATTAATAAAGAGGGTGTTGCCAGGAGGGACCCCTACAAAGGTGACAAAAGCCTCAGAAAACTGGCGCTTGCTCTGTGTTTTCACACTGTACTGCCCCACAAATCATCCTCATCCTTCCTGTTAAGGTTTCGAGGACCAGATGTGTCACATGGTTTCCACATGTGTCATTTTCTCTTATGAGTAACTGTAGCATTCCTGCAGTGGTGGCTGATGCATTTTGTGGCCACACCCTGTGAAGTGCAACATGTCACAATGCACAAGAGTGCTGCACACCACAGCGGTGTGTGGTCACAAGTCCAGCACAGAGGTCTCTTCTCATTTTAAACTTTACACAGACCTGTAATAGTAAAGGTTTACTGATCACAATAACTATAACTGTCAATAACTATAACTGTCAGCACTGTTGTCAGTCAAAGGTATCCACTGACTGCTGTGATGGCAATTTATAAGAAGAGAGGATTAAAAAAACGACCTAAAATTTTTTCAATCTTTCTCTCCCACTCTTTTTATAGTTCTACTCTCTCTAATATTAATCATTACAATTGTAAAGCAGTAATAGAGTGCAGCAGGAATGAATCCTGAAACACAGACATTAGTTGCATTTTATCACTCCCTGGTCCTGAAGTCTCTGGGGGTTTGAAATGTGTTTTTGGTTCGATGACTGAAATCAGGGCTGTGCTCAACAAGACACTAAAACATAAAATACGTCAGTAAATACTCCAGTCAGTCCTGATTTCTTTAAGCTTTTACGTCTCGGTTGCTGACAAGTGTCTAAATGAGACTACAGAGGTCGTCGGAGACGTTAAGCGTCATCATGTGGAACATGAAAACAGACCTACTCACCAGCCCACCTTTAGAGCCTTGTTGTGTTTATACAAACTTTCACTAACTCTGTCAGAGGAACGGCTTTTATAGAAGAGGTCAGAGCTGAATCAAACTACAAGCTGAAGTCTAGTGGTGGAGACATTGAAGTCATGTGACTCTGGTGTTTCTGGTTTGTAGCCTAACATTAGCTCTTTACTTCTGCTGATTGTCTTGAAGCTTCAAACACCATAAAGTGGTGTTCATTAGTGAAGATGATCCTGCTGAATTAAACCTGTCAGGATCAGAAGCTGTTGTTTATTTTCTCTAATAACCCAAAAGACAATGTTAAAATCCCATTGGCTGTTTGTGGAGGGAACCAGGGTGAAGCTAACTTCACGACTGAACCAAACATACATCATCCCTGCAGCTCTGTAACAGAGGTACAATTCAACCTGTATATGCAAAGGGAATGGAAGTCAAGTGGTCTTATTTAATTTCAATAATCAATACAATATACAGTAAGTGGGTTCGTCTTTGTGTTAGTGCTTCACCTGTCCAGTTCATCTCAACTCATTTCTTTCTTTAATGAGCTCTGTAAGTTACACAGAATTATTTTGGGGTTTTGTTTGAGCAACAATTTAGAGAGATAACTTTATTTTGTTTTTAATTTATAATTCAAATATTTCATTTTTTTGTGATCAAACCTGATTTACTGCTATAATTGTTTAAAGGAAGAAAATATTTTAAATTTAATAATGGTTACTACAATATTGAGCTACTTATTAAACAAATTTGCATTCATAATTATCACCACTGTTTGCTGTTAATTAGAAGTTCTTACAACCTGGCTGTGAGTTGGACTTAAATGAGGCCCATTTTTCTACATGGTCCAAGTTGATGAGGGAGATTTGATGTCAGATTTGTTGGTAAACAAATGTTTTATTAAATATTTTTGTAACAGAAATTGTTCAAAAATATGTGTGGAAAAGTGTTTGAAATATTGTTTTGCTTTGTGTGCATAAATAGAAGCTCTGGCCTGTGCATTCATGCCTGATGTTGATGTGTGATATTTGTGTTCACACACTGCTACGCCTACGTGTCAAAGGATCTGAGACATTTGATTGTGACAGAATATCTTCCACACACAGACACTTATTTCTGTCACACTCTGGAGTTTTCGGTTGCAGTCCTGAGCACCGACTGTGATGCAGTGCAGAGACACGGAGGGATGTATACTGGAGTCATATGTGACCTGGGCTGGTCCCTGGTGAACATGGTTCTACTACACTGGTCCTGTCAGTCAGACGGCCAGTCGGTCAGTCCGTTTCAGGCAGATGCTGAGAGGGAGCAAAGACGCACAGTGAGAGACGGAGCCCCACCGCACGGCGGGAAGACAAGTATTCCCTGCAGTCCATCACAATCCACAGAACCGCTCAAATGATGCAGGATCCTTCAGGAGGCCTGCAGGGTGGAACCGGGTGGAGGAGGACCTAATGTCACACTCGCCACACTAAGGTCGGTTCCTGTCAATTATTATAGGTGACATGATGACTTAGAAAACTGCTACTGAACTCTGTAGTGCTGTGAGATGACCATATTACTGGTGTAAGTAAAACAAGTATCAGTGGGACTCTGTGGACGGTGTTAATCCCTGACTAATGAACTCTGCCTCTGCCAGTAGCTTCCCTGTTGCATCCCTGGACATCTCCACCTGTGTGTATGTGTGTGTGTGTGTGTGTGTGTGTGTGTGTGTGTGTGTGTGTGTGTGTGTGTTAGGGGATTCAGAAAGAGAGGGACAGGCTCCAGTCTCCCGTCCCTCAGCCTGACAGGCAGAACTCAGCCACACAATTTCACGGTTTGTGGGCAGTACACACCACTGCCTTCCCATCCCTGAGACCCAGAGACCCACAGAGTGTGTGTGTATGTGTGTGTTAGCTTGTGCATATGAACATGAACACCCACACACACACACACACACCGACTCCCCTATTAATACTAGGGGAAAGAAGAAATCAAATATTAATCCTTCAACGCCCACCTGGAATTGAAAAAAAAAATGAGTGGACTTACCATTTTGTTATTGATTTCATGAAAATGAATTTCACAGACTTTCTCTACGATGTCTTCACTCTCAAAAGTTATGAAACCAAATCCTATGCAGAGAGAAACAGAGAAGGGGGGGGGGGGGCACAATGAGTTACGAGTTAGTGGAGAACCTGAACAAAACTTCAGTAACTAAAAGAAAATGCACCACAAGATGGAATATCATCACGAGCCAGATCCTGAAACTCACAGTACATCTGTGGAGATTGGCTTGGGCATGGAAAAGAACAAGTGAACAAGACAGACATTGTCCTCTTTAAATCAAGAATATGATGAAATCTGCCACATTATTAAGGGCACTCGAGGACCTCTTCTACAAAGAGAAGATGGAAAACAGCACAAAGCTCATTTAATGAGATTCAGGGAGCTGGGGCCCAGCATCTGAATTTCATTAAATGCATTTTGTGTTCTTTTTATTGAAATCTCACTGTATAACAAGCCCTCGTTTTTATGTTAATGCAAGCCTTAGAATGAATGTGTCGTTGACAGTGGGATTTTCATGCCATATTTATAGGATAAAAGCTTAACCCCTCTTTTAATACAAAGACAGAGAAACAAGATGGTTTCAGACTTCTGAACACAAGTGGATTGCAATGCTCTCCTCTGTGTTTTGATGGTGATGCACAAAGCAATCTGGCTTCTGTAAAGCTGTGGTTGAAAGGAAAACTGATATTCTATTACTTTTGCAAAAGGGGAAACTGCACAAAAGAGAAACAGTTAGTGAATAAAGCAGCAAGTGGGAGTGAAAGGAGATGAGTTTCTTTTCAAAATGGCAAACACCCGTCGATGAAATAAAATCACATCGGATTGAGCTTAAACAGCGGTCACTCCGAACAACAAGCCATGTGACCGACACACACTCCACAGAGAGCAACCGTCGACTCATTTTGACAGAGCGTGAGATGATGCAGTGAGAACAGTGACCTGCTGAATGTGGAAACTGAAACATACTGATCTTGTCCAATAGTGTCCCATTCATACACGTAAAGACACATCCATGTGTTCAGCCTCCAGTCATCTCACACTTCACAGGACTAATCTCAAGGTAAAAGAGCTGAGCATCCTGCGAAGTATATGTTAAAGCATAGAGAGTACAGACACAAGAGGTTCCTCATATATAGTGTAATGAGCAGAGCTGCTTCATGGCAGTATTAGATTACATTTAGGAATCAATATGATTTATTTGTCATGTTATTTAAATTACTGTATAATCCTATTCTCATCAGTTTCAATATAAGCAGTATATCTAAGTGATCATATGATACTGATATATCAATATAAAGTCACGTGTCATGTATACCCTACCATATATTTGATCTATATCACCAACCCCTACTGTTATAGTTAATATTTAGCAGCTGAAAAAATCTCCATATTCACATCCATGCAGAAGAAAATGAAGTGTATTATAATACATTAGTCTCCTAAGCAGCTTATTCTTTTAATTCATCAGATCATCCAGAAAAATACAGATTTCTTTGTCAGTAGCAGTTTGTGCTGCTGCTCGGCAGCTCATAACAAACACTGACATTTATACTTCTGTCACAGTCTTTATCTCTCATTCACATTTGTCTTCTCCGCTCCTCCTCCAGCTCCTCCTCCATAAACAACAAGCTCCTCTTCCTCTACTGACACGAGCCAGAACGTATCAGAAAGCCTCTTGTCAAGAGACGGTTGGAAACCAAACGTGTGAGCTCATTAAACACGGACACACATCTAATCTAATGAGATCTTATGAGACACAATATCAATTTCCATTGAGACGTCTCAACGCTGAGCTTTGGCGAGAGCACATCACACATGTGTGAGGAGGAGGGAGGCGGGGGGTGGGGGGACCAGTGGTGACGACATGCAGGAACAGGAGGGGGAGGATGCACCCTCTTCTCCTGCTCACCCCACCTTCATGCCAGCGCAAGGAACACTTTTGACAACCAACAAATCAACCGCCAAGAGTAATTTGTCACAGTGAGTGTAGGTAGAGGGAGAGGATTCTGGGGGGGAATGAGGGCGTAAAGGGAAAAAGAAAAAGGTGGAGATGAAAGGAGAGGGGGGTGGGGCGGGTGGTGGAGTGGAAGACAGAAAAAGTGACAAGGAAAGAGGTTAACACACATGGCCCCTGTCGCCACACTCCTTCCTGCTGCCACAGGCAGCTCCTCCATCAACTGACAGGACATTTTCCAGTGCACCATTATATCCACGGGGTCAGGGCCAAGCCACACCAGCACATATACCACCAGCAGGGCCCTTCCACCCATGACTGGAGATGTTTAAATGGACAAAAAGACATTTTGCTGTGGTGTAAACCGCTCTTGGAATGTGTCTGGTACACATCCACAAAAACCCCACAACAACCTTCCCTGTTTTTGTCTCCTTGGCTCAGCTCGTCCTCGGTCAGTCCCCTGTGGGCTGTCCAAACCTCTGGCCCACCACTGCAGTCCTTCCCTCCACTATCCTATTTTACAGACCTTACAGACAATTACAGGCCACAAAATAGCACCAACAGAAGCATTTCTGTCTCCCAGCCTCCTTCTGCAGGATGTCAGCAGAGCGAGATTATTCTCATGTATCCTTCTCCTCCAACTATCCACACAAGGCAAGAGGCTGACCTCCACAAGACTATTAAATACTGACAGCACTGACAGACACAAGGAGAGAGGTGTCAGCATGCTCACACTGAAGAAGCTTCCCACAGCTTGAACAATACCCTGTAAATGGAAACACATGGATGTCTGATATGAAGGCTGATAATAAGTGTTGTGTGGCTAGTGGCCGAGGCCATGTGGCTGCACTTGCTCACACTTATTAGCCGGAGCTGGGCTTGGCCTCATCTCATTGCTCCACAGAATCGGCAGGGAGCCCAGTTTCACGGCCTTTTACCAGCTTCATCATACTCGCTCTTTATTTCACACTCATTCCAGCTTCTCTGCTTCTGTTGCTCCAGTGAAGAAAGCAGACTCTGCCTGAAGCAGATAACCATAATCCTTTTAAAATAAATTTGCAAAAATGTTCAAAAATTCTGTTTTCATTTTGTCCCTATGTTGCAATGAGTGTAGACTGATGAGGGAAAACATGGATTTGAATTATATATAATAATAGATTTTCATTATTAGTCTTTATTTGTCAAAAAATATGAGCTAGTAGAAGTGGATGTGGGACCATTAATGACTGCAGCTGAATATACTGCAATAAGTAAATGAGACCTGACGCTGTTTTCCAGCACCTTCCCGTGTCAATGTCAAACAGGAACAGAAATGAATTTAAGAAAGGAGTGTGTGTAGAAATTTTTGTTGTTTAAACCAGTTGGATAAAATCACACACACACACACACACGCACACATACACACATATTTATAAATATAAATGTGTGTGAGTGTGTGTGTGTGTGTGTATGTGTGTATGTGTTGTTGAATTACCAAAAGTAATAATAAAAATATAATCATATGCTTTGATATTTTAGTGGCTCAGACAGACTGCAGCTTCTACAGAACCAGAACCATGTCTATCTAAAGCTTTGACAATAGGGAGTGTATTACTGATCAAAACTGCATCTAATGAGAAGAGCCTGCTGCTGCTTCCAGCTCTGTCAACACCGGGGGAGGAAGTGGGGCAACCTGGAGGAAGTGTCAGTCGTGTCCTGTGGTACACAGCGTGAAGGGAACGGAGCCCCCCTACCATGCACAATACACACGCACGCACGCACGCACGCACGCACGCACGCACGCACGCACGCACGCACGCACGCACGCACGCACGCAGACACACACATTCATGTAGGTTTGCGTCCTAGGTCTTAACTTCTCTTCAGTTACAACTACTCCTCCTATTCTTCCCTCTGCTGAATTAGTTATCTGCTCTAATTATGCACAATCAAGCCTTGGTCTGTCCAGTCAGGAATCAGTCTACAGAAAGTTCCTGCACTGCACGTCTGTGTGTGTGCCCCAGCCTCCCAGCACCATCTTCTCATAATGCAGAGAAGCAGACAGAGGCAGTCCGGACACCCACGGCACAGTTAGAGGCCTTTGATCAGTATTTCCGTCTGCTATTACTAGAGATCCAGAGCCCTGGGCGTTAATCCCCTGTTGAATAAAGTTAACACCAGGAACTTTCTAACAGCACAGGGCACACAGACGAAAGACAACTGAGAAGTACTGTGAGAAGAAAAAGGCTAATTTTTAGAGACGGAAGAATCAGTGTTAATGTTATTATGAAGACACTTGATTCAAACTGTTTGTGAATGAATCAACACACTGATATAGTAACCATGACAAGTATCACTATTATCATAATCATTATAACAAGCAGCCTGATGGTGCCTGAATACAACAGTATATACAGCTGGTCCTGGTCCTGGTCCTGGTCCTGCCTTGAGATGATGTATGTCCTGATTTGATGCTATATAAATAACATTTAATTGAACTGAAGGAGGCTGCACGTTGGTGCAGTGGTTAGCGCTGTCGCTTCACAGCAAGAAGGATCTTTCTGTGTGGAGTTTGCATGTTCTCCCTGTGCCTGTGTGGGTTCTCTCCGGGTACTCCGGCTTCCTCCCACAGTCCAAAGACATGCAAATGGGGACTAGGTTAATTGGATACTCTAAATTGACCATAGGTGTGGCTGTGAGTGTGAATGGTTGTCTGTCTCTATGTGTTTGCCCTGTGATGGACTGGCGACCTGTCCAGGGCGTACCCCGCCTCTCGCCCGAAAAGATGCTGGGATAGGCTCCAGCCCCCCTACGACCCTACTAGAGGATAAGCGGAAGAAAATGGATGGATGGATGAACTGAAGGAGAAATATACAATTTCAACAGTAACATGTTTGATCAACGCATCATCCACGTCTTTCACACCTGCTGCAAATGCAACTTGCCCTTGATAACAAGATCTGACACTGAATTATCCAGGAGACAAACACAAATACAGGTTTTGTCCATTAGTGGATCATATAGACAGAGACAGACCAGATTCCCTGATCACAAATCATGACAACAGTTGATATAAATAAATAAATGTGACTGTTGATGAGGGGAAAAGATAGACGATGTAAAATGAATCCCTGAAGTGTAAAGTACAGTGAGCTGAGAGCACTGTTTCACAAAGCATTCAGAAGAGAAGATTTTTGTGGGTTTAGTAGCAGGTTTACAACATAAACACATTCTGTTGTTTGTATTGTGCTAGGAGATGTGGCTTGAGATGAAATATCTTGTTATCATGACAAATGGCTGCTTCCAGGAAATAAAACTGTTTTTTCAACTTATTTATTTTTTTTTTCTTGTTCAAATATTCTGCCAAGAATCAGAAACATAAAATACATTAGAACCAGAAGCCACAAGCAGAACCTGAATAAGGCTCAATAATGTCAAAATGCAGCATCTTTTATTAATTTGGACCCTGCCTTCAATGAGGACATGTTACATGCTTGAATGTGGAAGTGACGAGGCCATTATAAAGAATCTGGTTTATTGTCAAGTAGGTTTTTTCTCAACATACAGGGAATTTGCTTTGGTGTTGGTGTTTTGTGGATGTTGAACAGATCCACAACATAAAGATGTGATTTGTATGGCTAATTGAAAACAATATATTTTAAGTAGCAATAAAAAAGCAGTATGACATAATTGTCCAGGTATGTAGTAAGACAAATTATATGTTGAGGCCATATTCAATAATGTTAATGTGTATTATATTTACGAGGTACTGAGCGTCTGACTCATCTGCTGGATCTAATGAGCCACAGGCCTCAGCTAGCTGTGTTTTCACTGCTGCAGCTCCACAGAGGTTGTTGATGTAAAAAGGACAATTTGTGATGGGAAGTGCAAAGGTTGGTAGTTTGTTGAAGCAAATATCTTTCATCTGGGTTCTGAGGGTTTACAAAATGATGATGGAAAAAAAGAAAATGACAAATACAACAAAACCTTTTTTGTAGGTGTGTAAATGCAGCAGTTCTCTCTGGACTTGTTCTGCATAGTGTGCAGTATGTCCACGCTCAGTCTGACCAGCACATACATTGTGTGTAGGTGACTGTATGAGAGAGCTGGTTGAAGAGCTGGTTTCCCACATGTGTTTTCTGCTTGTTTAGCAGCAGCTCTCAGGCTTTTAAATGAGTTTAGACAGCATTGGAAAGGACATCTCATTATTGATCACTGGGACATGTCTCACAGGAATTTTTAATAACACAATGAAATAAAGAATCAGCCCAGAGAACAATTAGACAGAAACGACTGTGAATTGAATTAGATTTCACTGTGGTTGTTGTTTTCTTCATGCTTGGCCTTTATCATTTCATGGTGCTGCAGAGAGTTTGTACTTATCAGGTCAGAACCACTTGTTTGGACCTTTCTGAGGTTCTAGTCAATCAGTTTTATTTCAAAATTATTATTATTAACTATTATGAAAGATTTCTGCAAACTGAGGACAGAAAACAGGAAGTGTTACACTGAAAAACAGGTTATGGAAAGCGTGTGGTGCAAAGGTAGTGTGATATATAGGGACAATATTTGTAACTACCCACCGATGAGAGAGCTCCAAATGGATGATGTGCTGTATATGTGTATGAAATGTTTACAGTACCATACAACGTGCTTCCTCGGCACTTTCTGCAGAGCCACTGGGCTCAGCATGCATGCTGAGGGAACTAGTTTGTCTGAGCCTCTATGTAGGTCAGCTTTCAGAGTTGGCCATCAATTTCTACTGTCCTACTTAAAGAGACACCCCGTCTCCATACAAACACACACAAACACACAAAATCACAGCGTTTGTGTTACATATGAAGACTGTAACCTGGACTCGTGAGGTCATTGATTTTATTCAGGCTCTAATCACAGACATTTATTGAAGCCTTAACTCCGACACATGATGGTCGGCTGTCGCCACACGTCCTGCTGCAATGGGCAGTGGTTATCAGCATCTCAAAAGGAACACAGAGCGTGTACCTGTGAAATGAATGCGGCCCTCTCCACCTCCTCTCTTTACTTTCAAACACTCTTACTCAAGAAAGACCCTCATTACTGCTAAACAATGTACCCATAAGTGTGAATTTCTCTCCTCCTATATGATCATAAAGGCTCCTCTAGCAACAACTGAATGGAAGCAATTATCCACAGAGAAAGTGACTAACTACCCTTTTGCTCACTAGCACCCAGCAGTATGCCAGCTGAAAAGAGCACTTGATGATTAAAACAAAGAAGTCTAAAAAAAAAATCTGAATGATATTCAGAATATTTTGAAATTCACAAAGGTAAAGGTGAGACTAAAAAGAGGCAAAACAACAAACATGTTTCCATGTAGCTGTTACAGCAGAGAAAATGTGATGAGGCACATTTACCTCTGTTACCCAGTTCACACGAGTCTGTCTGTGTCAAGAGATGCAGGTTAAACCTGAGCACTACCCTCTGTCCATTTGTAAAGCAGGACTTCACCTGGAGACTGAGCAGCCTCCTGACCACAGTGTCAGCAGTCAACAGGTGAGAAAGATAAATATATCATCTGTAAATAAATTAGAAAAGTACAACAGCGAACAGTATATGCAAGTACAAGTAAAATTTCTCTGTTCAAAATTTCACCTAACTTAAAATAATGGAAGTGGAAACGTAAGGCCTATTTGTTCAATTATTCCTCCAAACTCAACAAATTCTGACCGGTTATTTTCCAACAGGCGTTGCACTCAGTGGGTTTTGTCATTTGTAACTGCAGTCACATTGATTGGGTGGCGCTGTATCGTAAACAGCACAGTGCAGCAGGAAACTGCCAAAACTGCAGAAGAAGAAAAGGGTCGCCACTTTCCTCAAGGAATTTCCTCCAAACAGCTGCTTATTTGTTGCAGCTAAACTTGGTAAATAACAAAAGACAAAGAAGTCAGGTAAATCACACCTGACAACCTGGAAGACACCAACACACCAACAGCGAACAGTAGCTGAGGAGCCAGCAAACTAAAAAACACTATGGGCCATATGTGAACTGAGCTTGGCCACCAAACATCACCGGCCTCACCTGCTATTTTACTTCATGGATGTGCAGCAACACAAGTGCACGAGGGCTGAGTGAAGCTGAACATAGACCGAAGGGTGCAGTGATGAATACATGGACTGTATTGTGAGTCGCATCACTGGTCCCGTGGCTCTGACACAGCTGTGAAACACTACAACAAGAGCTCAACAAATGGAAAGATGAAAAGAGCGGACGGCACCACAAAGGCAGATGGTGTCGCTCTTTATTGAATCTGTACAACGACCATAGAAATTATTCATAAAAAAGTTGATGAAGATGTTTATGTGACTACAGCAGTCCTTAAGTTTTAATTCTGCTGTATCTCACCTTGGAAATAGTCACATCATTATCTTGAGAGGTGACACAGCCACATTTTAAGAATAAACATGAAACACTTTTGGCAAAAAGAAAATATGAAAGGAGACAATGATACGCAGGACTGATTAGCTGCTGTGATCCACTGTGTTGTGCTTAAACAACCAACTGGTCTGACGTGTGTTCAGGTGTGTGGTTGTTTCTTTAGCAGCCCGGTGTCTTTCGCACGTGATTTAATCAAAGTAAACACAGTGGACAGCTGTGCTTAATGGCAGAGCACTTCTCAAATCAGAGGCTGCAGATTTATCAGCATATCTGTCCTGCTGCTTTCAGACGATTGCTGCCGCAGCCATTTAATGAAATGACGGAGAGGGTTTTCATATAACATCAGCTATGGATAACAGTCGCTGTGAGAGTCACTGCTGTTCATTTATAGAGTGAGTTACAGACACTCCTGCTTTAACACATTCGATGTAAACACATCTACTGGTTGAAGAGTGTTTAATGAATCATTTATTTACATTTTGAATGAACCTTCCACCTGTTTGTGACTCTGTTCCCACCTGAGCACCGTGTGCTCTGTGCTGCATGCTCCAAACTGTTGGAGCAATAAAACGATTGATCATTCAAAAAAAAAAAGAAAAGGCTGACTCTAAGTAATGGACCTGAAAACGAGACAAACAAGACAACTAAGTAAGTAGTAACTATACAGCCATTAGCTAAATGGAGTGCTATAATGAGTAAAATACATAAACCTGTTTGGGTCAAAGCTCCAGTCCATATCTCTTAGAGTCATACCTCTCCATATGATAAGCCACTTTACTGTGATCAGCACGTATGTTTACATATGTGAGAGGAGTAGCATCACTGGCTCAGATGTTAATGATTAATCACAGTATCCCCTGATTCATTCTCCACTTCATCCTACTGTCTTTGCATCAGTGATCAGACAGACAGACGGAGACCTGTGTGGTTTCAGGTTTTCCATGTAGCCTAGAAACGTCAGGTGATGGTTCCTGTGATTCAGATTCAGAGCTCCAGAAACACAAGTTGGTGAAGCAGGGCTCAACACTGACACTTTACTGGGACAAATGCAGAAACTATTTTTGTCTTGCGTGGCAATCAGGTCACGAGAGCTTGGGCTGGTTCCTGATGAACTCAGTCCATTTTGGAAAAACTGCAACTCTCTCTTTGTGTTCTTATTTTCCTTTCTCTCTCCATGAATCATATCTCCCAACAGTGTTGACTGGGATAGATCCACCGTTTCAGAGGAACCACAGAATCCCAGATGGACCACAGACCACTCAATGATCAGCAGCGGTCAACAGGGGACTGCAGGAACAGAACAGAATCTGTTTGGACTTGATATAATCTGAACCTTGTCTTACTTAGGCCATGAGGTCTCAATTATCAGGAACCAGCTGGAGCCATGGAGACATCCAGCCTGCAGTACATGCTGGAAGGGCTCAGAAAAAAAAACTTAATGTGAGCCACAAACATAATCGATGAAGAGACCTCTATCCATGATAAGGTGATGGAAAAATTAATGTTCTCTCTTCTGGGGTAATCCAATTCTGCTGGCTAATATCCATAGCACAAATATACATTCCCACACACACACACACACACACACACGAACACACGAACACACACACACACACACACACACACACACACACACACACACACACACACACACACACAGAGGAAGAGAGGCGATAACCAAGAGAGGTCAACACAGACACAACCTGCTCCTCCGCTTCAGCCAGTGTTATCCCTCCATCTCTTCATGGTGCCACGCTACCTCGCCTGAAGACGTATTGTATTTGTGTGGACGACTACAGCAGCACATCTCATATGCTGAATACACAGAGAGGAGGTACAGATGCAGAGGCCAGAGACAAATACAACAGGGTTAGGTAAACAGCACTGAGGGGGAGACGAGTGCTTCGAATATGACTTATAAAATTGCGCCAAACTAACCTGAACATAATTGCTCACACTGATAGAATTTCTTTAGTACAAATGGAATATGGGTGTAATGAGATCCAAAGGTCTGAACCACAAGGGGATTCTTCATTCAAGAATGTCAGACTCTTTTGTGTCGAGCAATAGGCTGAGTTTAATAGATGTCTCAATTTCTATCACATATAGTAACAACCGATGCAGGGAGGAGGCGGGGAGTGGGGGTGGGGGAGGTGGGTTGGCTAGGAGTCGTTCCAAAAGGCTTTGAGTCACTGTGATGAATTTCTTTTGAGGTGTGAAGCAACGTGGGACTGGGAAAGAATGAAACAGATATGCACCTTTTGTGTTTTCTGACCTATTGATATAGATATCAATTTCATTCAAGTTAATTAGCATTTCTCGTTCCTGATGAAAGTGGAGAATCAGAAAGGGGAATAATGTGTGGCAGGAGAACGCACAGAGATGGAGATGCTGATCACTCAGAAGTTCGTACACGGGAACAGCGTTGGGTGTGAATAGAATAGAGAGGCAGGATGTTGTCGATGCCAACACCTCCCACCAGAGCCGCTACAGGGGAATTCACTCACTCAGAGACTCAAAGCATTTAATCAAAATAATCTTCTGCAAACAACAAAGCTTTACTGCACTGAATTACCTGCAAGGAGGAGGCAAAGTGAAATTGATTTAAGTGAATTAGGCCTCTCGCTGCCTGTATGGCCAGATTGTTATTAATATTTAAGCATGGGGGTATATTTAAAGGCATGACACAGTAGCAGTTCATCTGAAATGAAGAACACTGATGATGCCACTTTGCAGAGGCCCATTACCATTTAGCAGAGATTGCTTTCATTGAGTGAGCCAAACGCTTAGAGGCGGAATTGCCACTTGTGTTTACTTTACAGATGCTGTTATGGTGTTACAGCGAGGAAGAGTAGTGTTTTCTCTCTCTCTCTCTCTAACACATGCACTCACACACGCACTCACACACACACACACACACACACACACACACACACAGGTGCTTCAACGATGACATCATGGACTCATCAAGCAGTGCACAATGATGTCATTCTGATACTATTGACCCTTGCAATCAAGACAGGCTTCACCAACACCCCTGTTTCAGTAAATGTCTGTCTCTCTCTCTCTCTCACACACACACACACACACACACACACACACACACACACACACACACACACACACACACACACACACACACACACACACACACACACACACACACACTCACACACACACACACACACACTCTAAGTCTCAGTATAGTTCAATTGCAGACAGAATCTGTTCACAACATCCAGGCTTCACTTAATTGCTTACTTGCACTATAATTGGGGATATAATCAAAGGATAAACTGAACACAGCGCAGCATCTTCGTGAATTCAGAATATCCTTTCATCAATGCCTTTGGGCAGTGATTAGTATAGATGAGAAAGCTCCACAGATTTCTGTCTTTGTTGAAGTCATTCATCTCATTTATTCGTGTTTGTCTTTTATGTTGCTCGTCCAAACGAACACCTGAGGAAGAGGACAGGTCATGAGCTCATACTAGAAAACGCAAAAGGCCGACTGGAAGACATCATGACAAATCTACTGTCCCTCGAGGCTCTCTGAGGTGTTCTACATAAAAGGTAAAGAGACTGTCTGCAACTGAGGATGACTGCTCAGCCCTCATGAGGTCGACCACCCAGACTCCAGCCCCGTCACTATTCTGCTTGCTCCTTCAGTTCCATTTCTTTGAAAAGCCACTGAGACAAGCTGGATTTCATCACTGTTTCTTTAGGACCTTTAATGTACAAAAATCTTACACACATTCAAGACATTTGCAGACCAAATGGCTGATAACGCAACATGTGGTCAGTCAGTCCCTAAAGCCCTCTGTCAACCACCCTCATGTTATGTCACACTCTGGCTGGAACTGAAAAGACTTTGCATCTCTGTTTAGTTTCTCTCTCTTCCCCTTTCTGAATTTTAACTCAGCCTATTTGCAGAAGAGGAGCCCATTTCAATCTCAAAGCTGACATCTGTGGAGGCGATGCAAGCTCTAAATGAGTGGATTTAATCCTGTGCAACAACGCTGGAGCACAGAAAGTGCTCACGCGAGAAGCTGGGAGAGAGCGAGCAAGCCGCAAAAGAAAGAAGAGGCAGAAGAACAAGAGTGAAACAGTGAGTAAAAAAGAAGAGATAGGATTTTGTGACCTCCGCTCATATCTCTCCATCTGCAGCAGCGCCACAGTTAGCTCATCCAGGAGAGGAGAGGACAGAAGAGCAGCTTTAACAGATATTTATTCATGCAGTGAAGCAGATGAGGTATTGGAAAGGGCTTCAAAGCAGAGGATGGCTCCACGTCCGGCATGGCCTTCTCCTCTGGCTAGGCTTTCTGTATTTGGCCTTTGAGTAAGGGGCTGATCAATCCCCCAGCATGCTGCCAGGCTCTGGACCCCCCATTACCAAGAGGTTGCTCTTTGAACAAATCCTGCCAGGGGTCACTCTCCCTACGCTTCATCATCTTAAAGGTCAGACACAACAAATGGCATGGAAGACAGTTCTGTCCCTGGCAGTCAGCCCATCGCTGACCACTAAGAGCGTCTGCAGGCAGGACAGCTTGCGAACTGGGCTGCCATTGTCAGAGCTGACTGGATGGCCGGTCATGTCCACACTAAAGTTGCATATATTTTAGAGAAATTTACAAAATTTTGAAAAAGAAAATGCAAATTGGAGCATGATTCCGTCAAAAACTGTCATGCAGATATTCCCAAGAGAGCGTAAAAAGATTACCATAACACTGAAATAAAAGCTGATATTTGAATAATGTCTGTGTGTCATATGACAGCCCGGGGTGCAGTCTGCACAAATAAATAAAAGGCCAGATGAGTAAAGTACAAAAACACAAAGAAATACTAACTACTTGTGCTATAAGACACTGACTGTCACAGCAGCACTTAACAGAAATACTGTTCAGATTCACTGATGGATTTTAATAAGCCGTTCTTTCTTAAGCCGTTAAGCTAATGTTGAAGAAACTATAATTAACAAAACTAATACTTCCTGCAGCTGCTTCACAATAAAAGCCTCCTGGTGGAGGTAAAGGATTACGGACGTGAACCGCTAGAGAAACAGTTGAATACAACAGCAATCTAACACAGCACAGAGAGGATCAAACAACAGGGTGGCCTCTTTGAAACATTTAGTGAAACACACACTTATGATGCAGCGGAAATTACAAATAAAGGCCTGTCTCCTCTAATAATAGCCTTTCCTCTCTCAGTTGAGTTAAATCAGCCACTATTTGAACATTTATGATACATAATTAAAGGAGGACCAGTCACTGCTTCAGCTTTTTTATTGTTGCTTCCCACCTAAAATGAAATGTTGTATAAATTAATTAGTTTCTCTCTTCTTTACACACACACACACACACACACACACACACAGACACACACAAACACACACACACACACACACACACACACACACACACACACACACACACACACACACACACACACACACACACACACACACACACACACACACACACACACACACACACACACACACACACACACACACACACACACTTTCAGCTACTTTCTTTTGGAAAGGAAATTTAGTGGAATTTAAATGAGAAGTGGCAGATGCAAATATAAAGTCATTATCTATGCAAAAACAAAATAATAATAATAAGAAGAACAACAACAACAAAACAGGTCAATCACCCTTTATTGCATTTCCTCCTTGTTAATACATCGAGTGAAAAAGTGGTAAAAATAAGGATTGAATGTAATTAATGTAATTAATGAGATTGAGCGTCAGTAGACACAGAACAGCAGTGGAGGAATGACTGGACATAACTGACGTGACATTACATTTACCTCCACACAGCCACGCACATCATGAACTGATAAAAGAAAGAAAGACATTTCTAACACAACATACAGAGACGAGCTTTGCTACAGAGAAATAGGTGAAATTACCAGACTCTTCATCTGGACTTGCACCTGCACCTATTCAGTGGAGGCTGTTTGCTTAAAATGACAGCTTTTCAATTTGATGAAATGAGTGTGCACACCTGATCTCTGCCACTTAACACAAAGATCAGGTGTGCACATTTAAATACTTAAACCATGAAGTTGTTCCCTTGAAAAACAAGATTCACCAAATGGGTCTTCAATGTCGTAAAAAAAAAAAAAGGAAAAAAAAAAGCCTGAAATCTGATGAAATGAATATTTGTGATATTCCCCCTCCTTAGTGGTAAGAGACTGACATATAATATTATCAACATACAATATTATTATTATTGGCAATATATACAATATCATTAGAAGACATTGTCACTTACACAAGCAGTATATTGATATGAGAATATTTTGTGTCATATGGAGAATAAATTTAGATTAATTTAGACAAATTTAGCAAAGGCAGCATATTGTAGCTGTAGTCACTGCCACGTTGTTGATAACAAAATTTTTACCAAACATTGCTAAAAGTGTCTTGAGTTTATAAGAAAAGTGAATTTTTGGTCGACGGACTGTTTGAAGAATTTATTTTACTCTCATTAATGAGATCATCACTGTGGCTCATCTTGAAGGGAAATACTGAATTAACTTTTATCACTGCAGCAAATGTTGAAGTGTGCTATGTGTTGTAAATCATAAAGGTGTAAGTTGTTTTACCTAAATAGTCAGGGAGGTGTCACTCAATCACAGTGTATATATGCCCGCACTGATCCGAAGCCTAATGAACCAAATTAGTTGAATACGGTCCTGCACACTCACACAGGTGTTTCCAGTTATTCTGGCTGATTAAACCTCAGATAAGACTGAAGATATGTGGAGCCTTGCTGTGAATTAAGTGAGGTCACAAACTGCTTGCATTAATCACAAACCTAAATGTGTATGCTGCAGCGACAGGTGTGATAAAACTAGCAGGATGGTTCGATGTCAATCAATCATGGTCTGGTCTCGAGGTCTAATCAGGAAAAATGACTGAAATCCAAAAGTGCAGGTGGACATGAGTGTTTTTCACAGCAGACACTGTAACTTGTCGTAGTAGGAGAAGCACAGGTGCTACTAATAACACACTGTAAAAAAAAATCTGTAATTTAACAGAATTTTTACTGTATATTTTACAGACTTTTCCTGTATTTTTAAAATACATGAAAATATTAATAAAATTACAAAATTAGACTGTGATTTTACATGTCGAATGTAAAATAACAAGAAAACACCGTAACTGTGAATAACCATAAAATTTCCATTTTTTAAAAAGAAAATTACGTTTTTTTTTCACATAAAAATACTGTTAAAATACATTTGCAAATTTATCGTAATTTCACAAGTATTTATTTGTTATTTAAGAGATCAAACTGTTAAATTCAAGTTCGATACTGTAAAAAGATTATAAAATGAGATAAAATTACTGACAATTAACAGTAAAAGAAGTATTTGTTCCGTAATTTTATTGAGATTTGTTTGTTAATTTACAAAAATCTTGTGTAATTACAGAATTTTTCAAAAAAAAAATGTTGAATAAAAGTGTTTTTGTCAATGTATAACATGTATAAGCAGTGGTAAACTGTATAAAAACTGTATAAAAACTATATAAAATTTTTTTTTTTCATTTTTATCAGATTTTTTCCCCATTATACTTTTAAGGTAAAGTCAATATTTGGAAAACGGGTTGTAATAAATATATGCATTTTAAATTTGAGGTCACACCCTGGACAGAAAGGCGCCTTATTCAAATATTAGGTTTGAATCTTTGCCGTCCAATCAGAGCATTGCACTCGGCTCCGCCTCCTCGAGCTCCGGGACAGTTGTGTGTGTGAGCTATGCTACACTCTCTGCTCTCCTCCAAAAGTCAGTCGGCTAACTTGATCCTCCAGAACTTTGTCTTCGGCTACCAGGGAAAGGTGGAATCAAGTTTATCAAGGTAAACATTTTTTATGAGTGGAATTATTTAGATGATGTTGTTTATGTGAAATTATGTAGATTATGTGTTTTCAATTTCTACTAGCTAACGTTGCCAGTGAAGGGCAAATTGATAAGCATTTTAGCTGTGTCCAGATACTTTAACGTTAGGCTAACGTTAGCTCCAAGGTAACTTACAGCTAGTTCTGTCGTTGTTAGGTTCATAGACTGTAACATTATCAGCCGGTCTGTGGACAATCTTTTTTTCTCCAACATTTGGCGGCCACAGTTGCTGCAGAGGTTGAAATTTGCCGTGGAAGACAGTGTTATGCTTGCAGATATTACAGACTCTCGCTTTTTTCTCCTCTTTGAAGTGACATCGCCTGTGTAGTGGCTGTTGAGTGTTTTGAGAAAAACGCGGTGCCTGATTTTGCATGCCAGAACATACTGTATTTCAGGCCAAAGTGTCATATTTACCTTAGTTAAGTTATACTGTTCATTTGTTGATGATTATAATGTTATGGCTGTTTGACCGGTGTTAAAAGATGTACTCCTGTTGCATTTGTGGAACATCTGTTCAGTCAGTAAATGCCTATGTTGTGCTGTCCAGCAGGCTGAGCCAGATATGTCCAGTGGTCCTGAGGTCCTGCAGTTGAGTGGTCCTCAGCTGAATCCTTGACATTATTACTTTTCTAGGTAAGATATACAACTCTAGAAAAAGTGAATGATGATTACATTGTGAATAAATAAATACATTTTTAAAACTTTTTCTTTTTTCAAGTGTTAGGACATTGAGCTTGGCCCATTTAAAAGCTACCAAGTTCAGCTTAGCCTTGTACTGGTGTTGGTAGATCCATGAGCCTTCACGTGGATCTATTTCTGTATTCTGTCTGCTCATTTTCTGGTGAGTAATTCCATACAAACACAAATTCATACACACTTCCAGTAAATGTTGACTTAAATGTTGTACACAGAACTGCAAAGCACAGTATTCCCGCCTTGAACAGGCTGTGTAAAAAAGGGTTTAACATTAACACTAGTTAGTTGTGTGGATCGCATTAACCTCGGCGGATCGGGTGGATTGAGCTCAAAAAATGAACATTTTGATCAATAACGGATGAATGGATGGAATTTTAAAATGAGGAACATAGTAATTATATTCTCTAAAATTTTGTACATTATGTTTTGTTGACATGCAAATTATATAGGCACTGGGAGTTTATTTGAAAACTAGATTTTATTTGGTTACCTGTTCATCTGACTACTTGTTAGGTTATATTGTGGGGATGACATTGGTGCTTTTAATAAAATATTTACACAATGAGATTTTTGATAAATAGTCATCAGTACTGACTAAGTGTGTAAAGGAAAATTATAAAATAGTCTGGTAAGTTCAGAAAATGATATCACTTAATGCAGCCAGAGACAAAAGACAATACTATAATATCCATATATTTCCCAGTCCTAAGCCGACACTACTGGTTTTTATTTTAAGTATTTTGGTGCTGTGAAATACTGTATACCGTTATTGTCAAAAATTCTAAAAATATTGTGATATAAATTTTAATAAATATTTCTCATCACAACTTTAGTTTCAATGAAACAACTTTTGATCATATAATAATTGTTATCTCTGCTCTCTCCCTGATGCTGGTGTTAGGTTAATTGCTGCAACTCAGTCCATCCAACCTGGCGAAACTCTTGGTCCACATACAGTAACATTTGCTGCGCCCTTGCTGCTCCCTTGCATCAACAGCTAGTGGACAGGACAGAAGGAGGCAGCACCTTGGAAACATCTTGACTAATAAACTTTTATTATACACTTTTATTGCAATGGACTTTTCAAAACCTTGGACTTCCATCTCCCTATGGACTAGGTATACCTATAGTGTTATATAACCAAAGGTCTTTAGGTTTTTACCAAAACAGGCTAAGATACTGTTAATAAAATACTTTTTTAACATGAAAGGTATGTTAAATATACAAGAAATCTATATAAAATTACCTGTAAAAAAACAAAAATTAACAGTAGATTGTTGCAATTTTAAACCCCCTACCGAGGTTTTCAACAGTTTTTGGACATTTTTTGAAAGAGAAATCAAATGTTTTTATGTGTGGTATATCATTTTATTACATCAAATATGAATTAATATACACGTTTTTTATGTAAAATTATGTAATAAAAACCAATTAATAACAGTATCTTTCTGCAATTTTAAGCCTTATTATTTGTATTATAACAATGTTAGACCTTATTTATAGGTAATTTCATTGTTTTTATATGGGTAAATGGTCTTTATTAAACATTAAAAAGCCCCGAAAATACGGAAAATCTCATGTAAAATTAAAGCTATAAACTGTATTTTAATTACGGAAAATTACTGTATTTTTATGAGATCCATTATTTTCCAGTATTTTTCTGGTGCCCCAGCTGCTGGAATATTACAGTTTTTTTAAAGGTTTTTTTTTTTTTTTTTTTTTTTTAACAGTGCATCAGCGATAGCTTCTAGTGTCTCAGTGAGCTAGCACGCACGATACCACGACTCTGGACACAGAACAGCTAATTGGAACGCAGCCATTATTAATCAAACACTTACTGAGGTCAGTCGCATATCTCACTTCCCCATGTGAGACGAACACCTTCACCACAAGTGAGTGGCCAAATAAACAGCAGGTGGTTTTTAAGAATGAGCAGAGATAAGAAATTGAAAAATAAAAATGAAAGTGAGAAATACTGAAACACTTGCATGTGCTGTATACATACTGTATATGTAGCTCAATGTTAAACAAAGACCCTTTCACTTACATACACATACACTGCTGCCACTGCAATGTCATGAAGTTGCATTTACACGGTGCAGAGGGCTTTTAATTTGAAATGATGGTTTAAGTGAAGATACATGGTGACAGCTGGCTGAGGTGAGAGGGGGAGAGAGAGAAAGAGTAAAGAGAAGAGAGAAAGGTAGATTTAACTACCAATCCTCAAGTTAGATAGATTTTTATAACATACTGATATTCACACTAACCACCGGCATATTACACATGTCAGACTGGTCATATTGGTCATACTTGGACAAATCCCTGTGGGCTGCCACATCAGTGGACCACTGACCCTGTTGTATCAGTCTTTCTACCAGCCCTCTCTGTGTGCCTGTCATTCAGGGTACACATGAGAGTGTGCAGTGTGCTTGATCCAGGACTGGGCTCACTTCACCAGCATGGGTGTAGTGGTTCCACAGTGCACTGGAACGATGCTCCATCAGGAAATAAAATATTCAGTTAATAACCTGGTTGAAATTCAAAAATTTTTTAAGAGTGTGAAGAACCAGTCATCACTAAAACATATGTCATGTGACAGAGCCAATAGAGACAAATGTATTTGGTCAGAGTTGTCATAATAACAATTAAGGTGCATTGATTAGTTGACAATGAGATTCCACCTTAAAAGTTGCCGGTAGCTGCTGTTAGCCTCTGAGCTGCTCAGTGAAAATAATGCTTCATTAGTGAAGATGAAGAGACAGAAATCCTCCTTTCATTCATCATTCACGCTCTGTCAGTTTCTTTATCTGTGATGCTTTTACACAGAATCTAAGTCAGAATATTAAACTTGACTACAGCGCTGCTTGTCAACATCATCAAACTTCATAAAGTCATTCTGACATTAGATCATGTGGTCAGTTACCCCCACCACCACTTCCCCCACCCCCTTCCCATACTGAGGTCTTATTTTAAAGCATTTTATTACCTTATTTATTCAATGTTTCCTTCACTTTAGAAAATATAATTTTATTTTATGTCTTCCATTTTTAAGTCTGTTGTGACCTGTGACAGATTTCTTTGCAGCAGTGTTTTCAATGTTTCGTTATCATGATAGTTTGTAGGTGTAGTTTATACAGAAGCCTAGACTATATGCAATGAAGTATAAGGATATCTGAACACCTTACCTACTGAGAGAAGAAAAGAGAAGGTGCACAGTTGATGAAAATATTGCCACTTCATGCACCATGTCATATCATGAAAATACATGCTTTGTTCAGTGTAAAATACCATAAAATCCTCTGTTTTTTCAGCTGCCAAGGATGAAAATGTATTGGCAGTGTGCTGCGTGAGCTTTGACAAGTTTGGCCATCTAGAAGAGATGTGTGGTGATTATCTGGATAGAGCCACTCTGTCTGTCTCGCTGCCCCAATAAAGCCATGATGCCAGAATATTCGCCTTTGGCTCCCGGGTCTGAAATTGCCACTAAAACTGACTTTTGTAACTGCTGCTGCACAGTAGTGACATTAGACAACTTGTAGCACACAGTCTGTATATTATTTCAACCATCCTTAAAAAGAAGCAGCCTGGGCTTTTCACAATTTCAAATACGACAGAGACTACAATAATGTTGGTGTGGATGGTGGTGGCATGTGTTTGTGTTTCTTGGTGTCTGTGGGAGTGTGTGCCTGTGAAATGGGCACGCATACAAGCGAACGAGACATCTCGAGATATGTAATATGACATAATGTCTCCCCTGCTCGAACCCCCAGCTGCTCGCCCACATGCCACAGATCCTGCACCATGTCTAAACAGATGCTCTATCAATAATGCTTGCTCCAGTGCCACACACCTCCCTGGTGGCCAAATTGGGAAGAGGAGAGTGGATGAGCGTGCGAGAGAGAGAGGAAATGAGTGAATGAGTCAGTGTTTGGAGGGAGGACAAGAGGGAAGGAGAATGGGCAAGAACCCAGAAGCTAGAGTGACTACTGGGAGATGGATTGGCCACGCCAGGAGAAGCCAAAGGACCAGTGAACCTGGGGATGAAGTGTTCTCCTTGTCCCATCTGCTACGAAGAAGGGTGGGAGGAGAAAACTCTATGCCATTTGGGGATCTCTTGTTCAAGTCATCTGATGTTGTTACCCTGACTTATTGTGAACAGACACATAGATGAAGAGGAGAAACACGAGTTAACAGAGAGAAAGAAAAAGAGTCTGTCAGTAATCCACATACTGCGTCCTTTCCTGTGTTTTAGCCTCCAGAACATCACAAGTTAGGATTCAGGCCCAGTCCTTTAATACTTGGGTACAGCTATCAGAAACAGGCTTCATTTTCTCTCTCCGCATAAACAAACAGTACAACAATGACAATGTGGTGTAAGCTGAAAGTTAAGACAGCGTGTGCTGGTCAGCAGTCTGCTGCAGCTGTTCAGATTTTCTCCAAGAAAAACAAGAAAGGTTTTTTTTGTTGCTATGATATTTTCTCTGATATTACACGGCCTGTTTTTATATTGAAAAAAGGAGACTGAAGCTTTGAAAGACTGAAATCAACTTTTTATCAATAAACTGATTAATTTTTCACTTGCCAGTAGAACTATTCATGTTCATGCCCAATAATAATAAAACTGTATTTATAGGAAGTGAAGAAAGCAATGGAATCGAATTGTTTGGGTTTGGATAAGTCTCCAGAGAACGACACATGATGGAATGGTAAACAACAAAAATGAATATATTTCTTTTTACATGTGAAACAGACACAGCAGAAGTCAGTCAGAGACATAAGAACGTCTGGGTCCTGGATGAATTCTGCAGGTATGAAAAATTGCAACATCATTTTGAAAAACATTTTAACATACCCATCAGGCATCTCCATTTGTGTGTGTTTGCACACCATCACATTAGGTGTATGTATTAGTTCTTGCATGAGCAACAAAACACATCAATGCTCCTTCTGCACCACCCTGTTGTCATCATCCATCATAATCTAGCCCTGCCTTCCACTCGCTGTCAAAACTGCTCTGGACAATTCACTTAGACAGTGTCAGCTGAACTGTAATATTTTACCAGCCACCATAATGAGGACTGGCCTCCAGACTCATGGTAACAAACACATGGCTCCCTGCTCACGCCCTGGTTCTTGTATCCACGACTTTGCCACAGTCATTCCAATTTTCCTGTTGCTGGAGGCAATACTACGATCCTAGTATGGTCAGCCTTTGCCAGCTGGGAACCCGACCTGTCAGCCCCTGTAATGTTGTCCTTTGTCTGAGCTCTAACATTATCTCCACTGTTACTGTGAGTGTTCCTCAGGAGAGAATAATCCTTCATCTCTGTTGGCTTTTATCAGATACGTACACCAAGTTGCTTGCATTGCAGTGGGTCAGCACTGCAATGCAAGCAACTTGCTTTTGGGCTGCAACTAATGTTTACGTTCCATCTTTGTTTAACCAATTAATCACATATTTAATAACACTAAGTATTCCATTCACAATGATATAAAACCTCACCATCAACCTTCACCTTGACTCGAGTCATGCTTAACATCCCAAATATATCTAAACCCTGAATAACATTATAATTTATACCAGCTGTATCTGCCCTGGTAGATAAGTAAGTTCTTCTGTAAGTGTGTGTGTGTGTGTGTGTGTGTGTGTTTGTCAGCAAATCTGTGTCCTCGGTAAGTGCCACCATCAACAACATTACCTTGGAGGACAAAGGAGGGCACAGAGACACACTGAGACACACACGTCAAGACAGTAACAGAAAATAGATGGAGTAGCAACACACTATTTTAATTATCCTCATGTCTAACCTGCCCTCCAATTACAAACAGGGATGTATAATAATCCATCTATTGGTGCATGAAAGACAGGACAATAACACAGAAACTGAACATGAGCAGGATAAGAAGTGGTTTGAAAAATGAGCTCAGAGCGGCTCAACACTGAGGTTCAGCTAAAATAATAAAATAAATGGAATATCTCTGCTCTGATTCAATGAGTCACACAATCATTTTATTACTGTTTACTTGCATTTTTGGTGCAGGCTACGATATATTTGGGAGACAGTGTTGATCACCATCAGAAGCTTCAAGATTGAAGACATGATTACATTTATGATAGCACAGTGAAACATTAAGACACTGCAGTGTATGCTGTACTCCGCTGAGAGAGGCATAATGAATATACTCTGGCTAATTTATGCTGGCTAATTTGTCTACATTTGGAAAATCTTTTTAGGATTGATTTTCTCCACAAATACAAACTCAGCTCAACATTAAGTAAACAGGAGCGCAGAGCTTTGCTTTTAGATTTCAATGTTCTGCGACAGTTCTCTTTCCTCAGTGTCCTTTCAGAAAGACTTTCTGTGTGAGAATCAACAGGCTGCACTACTTTCACCTGAGCCAGGTGAGTCTGTGCTTTATTACAAGCGACGGCCAAATCAAAAAATATGAACAAATGCACATGCTAAAACTGACATGGAACACACACACACACACACACACACACACACACACACACACACACACACACACACACACACACACACACACACACACACACACACACACACACAAAGCTCTGTACCTCCATCCTCACACTCTTTTCTTCCTGGCTTTGTTTGTCATGTTCATGTGTCCACTTAAATACAATCTCAATGACAGGCCTTTTTTGTGTGGAGGCAGCTCAGGATGACCCCGGGACTCTGAATATATTCTGTTCTGTTGGTCTGACACTTGTTATACTGCGCTCACAAATGGGCTCAGTATCTGCACTGATACTGACCTTATTAAGCGTATCGGTGACTGCTTCACATTCAATACAGTTTCTCTGTCAATGTCATCAGAAAATTTAGGGTTTCCACTATCAGCTACATTCATTCAGTCACGACAGGCTGCCAGCTCAGGTTGTAGTATCACAACAATCCCTGGCCTCACGCCTGATAACAGAAAAATGAGTCCACACAGTGAAGTTAATTCGGGAGACTGAGGAGTCTAGTGTCGGAGCTGTACCTAGTGTTAACAAGTCAAACATCTCTGCTCACAACCTGCTTCCTTTCCTTCTTTAACTCTGACTGAAGGTGTGATCCACCACAAACACTGAGTGAATATATTTAATAATCGTCTCTGTTTAACTGCTCCCTCTTTGCATTGATATGCAAGGTCACACACGCACACGGACCCTCATGTGAATAAAAAGAAACACAGTAAATGTTTGGGACAGAAGAAGACAGCGTAGGACTTAGTGGTCATTCTCCATCCCTGCAGGCAGTAAAGCAGGCTGCATGGCAGCCCTGTCTCCCCAGACGAGTTAATAAGATGGAGCAGTCCCCAGGGGCAACAGCCGGCGAGCATTATCACTTTGAAGGCAGCCAGAAAAACTGAGACATACTAGGAAAGAACTCCCAAAAAGAAGCCATTAATTACCCCCTCTCACTGGCCACTGCTGCAGAAAAAGTTAATTTGACAATTTGGAAGACAGGGATTGTTTCGAAATAAGGGATTTTCCCTCCCACTTGGTTCGACGAATCTTCTGCAATTATTTTTTCGTGCTACTCTATTCATACATACTCCTCAATTTGCATTTTTTTTCACTCTGCCTCCCTTCTCTCGTTCTCACACATGTATGACGAAGCAATGTTCTCAACTGTGAAACCACAAGGAGGTGTGGAGCCGCGCAGCACATATCTGCACATGTGAACTGCCCAAAGCCCACTTCTTCAGACGTGGCGTGATGAATAAATCATGCAGCACAAAACCAAGGGGAGAGAAGTTCCTCTCCTGAGGGCCCACATTCACTTAGTGCAGCTCGACTCAAAACACAAGTATCTCCCTGCCATCTAAATGAGCCACACATGGCTGTGCTAAAGCAAATAAGAGCAAACTGTCACCTCACTGAAGAAACATTGATCATTACACAATTTGTTCCCTTTTATTACAGCCATTGTAATTAAAAATAATTGAGTAGTGGGGTGGGCAGGTGGTCCTGTCAACAATTTTTTTCACCAATTAGCACTACAATAATATTGCCCTGGATATTGCAGAGGATATTATTAGCATTTTGATGGAACACAAGTGCCTGCATGCCTGCACGCCAGAGAACTGCTCTCAAGTGGAATCTTTTCACTGAGATCCACCGGGGAAGAGTCACTTCTGGTTTGACAAAAACAGGCTGAGACACACGGAGATGAGGTGGTGCATGTAGTGTTCTGTGGAGCCATGTTTAAAATCCACCTCCAGAACAGAATCACATTATTTTCAAATGATCACATACACTTTGGATCCACATCAGATATTTTAACAGAGACTGAATCTGTGATCAAGTCCTCGCTCAGTTGGTCACAACATTTCAACATTCACCAAGAATCAAATCGTGATGAAGCTGTGAACCAAAAACAAAAACAAAAAAATACTGAACATAAATAAATTTGGTCCACACAGATATGACAAATGTATTTTAACATCAAGGCTAAGACCTGTGTGTTCTCATCTAGCCAGCTCGTCTGTTGTCAGAGGCCTAACAAATTGGTTCTCCAACCACTTGGGAGCATGTGTGCAGCATGTGATGGTTTACCCTGCACAGAAAAATCACAATCAAATTTGAAGCATTGAATTTCTGTGATACATCTTACCAATTTTCTCCAAAGCATCCAAGCTAGATCTGAGTGTCTGTCTGTGACAAGGATTATCTTACAAACTCCAGAGGGGAGAAAATTGACAATTGTTCTGAGTTTAAATGACTTTTTTCTGTCTGGATATGTAAAGTGGAAGCAGGTTTTGTGGTGACGAAACTAGAACTAGTTTTCAAATGTTATCGATTCCATGAATTGACCAAGAGAATTCATTTTTTTTCACACAACTGAAGCACTTCCCTGTCTCACCAGCAGGCTGACAGTCACAGTCTCACACTGAAATACATTCACTCAACACTGGTGTAACGACTTTATCCTAGTTGGGCTTTGTAAATTTGATACAGAATTTCTACCACAACATGTGTTATATCATGGACATAAAGAACCTGAAGGACACAAAAGTCACAAAAAGATGGTTATAGACAAATGGTCGACTTGACAACAGTTTCCAATGTTTCTGCAGGTATGGAAATTTACAGGCAAAGTTGCCTGATTGGACTTTGAATGCACACACACAGTATGCCACACACAGTGTTTGCACATATCTGCACAGATGATTACTGCATTCTCCTGATTTGCCTTTTGTGTGATTATTAAAACTATGATTTGGCAAAAATACTTCACCTAACATCCATGGCAATGTGGCATTTCAGGATTGCAATGAAAAGACTGTGTGTGTGTGTGAGGGAGAGGGATAGAGGGAGATGGGGAGAGAAATGGAGCAGTGGAGTGTCAGAGACAAAGACAGAGAGACAGACATAGAGAGGGAGACTGAGACAGAGAGATCAGAGAGCTGGGGACAGAAGAACAGGCAACGATAAATGAATTCCCAAGAGAAAAGGAGGGACACGGAGAAATTACAGAACAAAAGGAGAAGACAGAAATGACATTTCTTAAGGGACTGCTGTGTGGCATTTGTAGAGGGAAAAATGAAATGTGAGGACCAGAGAGAGATGGAAGGCGGGAGAGGGCATGGGGAGAATGGAATGAGTAAGAGCAAGAAACAAAAGAGAAAGTGTGTGAAAGGTAAGACTAATTTATGAGAAATGAGGCAGGCTGCTGCTGTCTGATGGATCGGGTGGGGGTGGGACAGGGTGTTGCAGCTTGGTGGACAGAGGAGAACCTGTGATATGGATCCTTTGAGGCGGTATTCAAAAAAAAAAAAGAGAAAAAGAAAAGAAAAGTGAACTCTCCAGAAATAGGGGATGAATATAAAACAAAAAAACATCACTTCTCTTTGCAGGAGAATCTCCCTGGCAGGTAGGCAGAGCAGAGAGAGAGCTAAAGGTGAGAAAGAGACGGCGTAGGAAACAAAGAGAGGAAAGCACAAAGAAAGAAATGTGTGAAGTGACAGAGGCGAGAAAGAGTAAGCGAGGAAAAGATGACGGAGATAAAGCGAGATGAGAGAAAGCTGCCTTTGATGCAACTGCTCCTCCACTGTGGCAGTTTGGAAGAAAGGGTGAACATGTGGTTGTGTGTGTGTGTGTGTGTGTGTGTGTGTGCACGTGTGCAACCCTCTGAGTGTATGCAAGTATCTGCTATAATAAAGTTCACATAAGCGTGAAAGGTGGGACTGGTGATAAGGCAGCTGCTCATTTGTAGTAAGGAGTTGGTTACACAAACACAGAGAAGCCTCTGAACGTGTAGAGAAACACTTGGGGCCTACAAAATATTCAAGGCTCTCCTCGAGACAGAATCCCCTCCCAAAGCTTGCTGACAGAGGAGCAATGTGAACCTCCTCTTTCAAACAGCGCACCGTCTTTATTCGCCCCAGTCTTACAGCATCCTCGTACTGTATCAAAGCCAGAACACACGCTGCCGTGTGAAGTGCCATCAATGTACACGGCGACGCACACCTTCTCCTCCTCATAATGTTCTCCTCATGTCTCTTGTTCTATCTCTCTCACCCCCTCTCACACACACACACACACACACACACACACAAACACACACACACACACACACAAACACATACACACACACACACACAGAACTGTGAGAGAACAGAGAGGAGCTGGCGGCAGCGATGAAAGACGGTGATGAAGGTGCGGCAGTAAAACACACTGTAGATGTCATCTATCTACTGATGGAGCGAGCACATCAGAAACACACTCTTTTAAGTTCACTCTCTTTGAGCCCAATATAGATGTGGGCCAAAAACACAGTGTGTGACCACGTGCTTCGTACATACACAAACTGACACATATCATCAAACACATAGGAACCCATATCTCTCCAAACACACTGTCGATTCCACGGAGGCTGAACCCAAGGCAACTGGACACCATGCTTATTAATCATAGACCTCACATGTATTCCTTTGTAACGTCAGGAACTGCTGATGTGCTGCCATGTCACAGGTCCATTACAGCTGTTAGCTAGGTAAAGGCCTAATGATGTCAGATGCTGTACCTGACCCCTTTAATTCCACAAACTCAGATTCATTGCAGATCATTGTGCATTAGCATTAGCATTAGCAGCACTGTGCCTGTGTGCATCCACTGAGGAGAGCTGAGTGCTTGTTTGTGTGTGGTGGTCAAAGTCATATAAACAGGGTTTGTTGTCTGTGGCAGTCTACAATGGGGCAAGGCACATAATACAGAACATGAAGCCTCTAGGCAGCCACCCATTTTATATGGCATTGTATTACACACACACACACACACACACACACACACACACACACACACAGTGAGTGTGTGTGTAAATAAATACACACAGCACACCTACACAGAAGCGCACAGTTAAACACACAAAGACTGAGTTGGAACCTGTCAAGTGCGAACAAACTGATGACAAGACGGCGACAGATGGATTCACTGAGGAGAGACGAGCTACGCATTCAACTCAATTAGCAACGTGCTGCTGCATGACGCCGATGGGATATGGAATCTTACCATGACTGGCAACCTGTCAATCGAGCAACAGAGCCGCAAAACAAGCATCATGCACGACGCAATGAATTAAATTTAATAAACCAATAAATAAATTAATTTATGAATAAATGGTATAAACCCATGGAAGCAGCTCTGCATCAAAAAACAGGGCATAATGTGACCAGGGAGCCTAAATATCCCCAGGCGCACACACAAAGAAGAAAACTGGCAGCGGGGAAAGAAGAGGAGGAGGAGGAGGAGGAGGAGGAGGAGGAGGAGGAGGCAGTGGGGAGAGACAGAGAGGAGAGAAGAGAAAGAACAATGGCTGCTTTCCTCTTCCCCTCTTGCTCACACAAGGTACCTGTGTGAACATTCACAGGCTCTGTTCATACATTATCCTGCCACGGTACCTAATGAGCCAGGCATCTCCACCCTGACACTTACGCTTGGCTAGGCAACCCTTATTACAGTGTTGAGGCGCGTGCACGCACGCACGCACACACACACACACACACACACACACACACACACACACACACACACACACACACACACACACACACACACACACACACACACACACACACACTGAACTGACCACGAGTCGACACAGCAGCTGTGTGACTGGGGAGCATAACAACATCTCCCTCTGGTTGAGATGTAAAGGAGCTCGCCATATTCAAATGCATCTTTATTGTCTGTCAGAAGAAATCCTGGTGTAATGGTTTACGTGTGTTTGTGTGTCAGTTTCACACACGTCAAGTTCTTGGTTCTTACAAATACATGAAGCAGCGTGAAGGCTGCTGGCGAATATGGGGACAGACACCATGTGCCCCTTCTGAGCCGTTGGTTATTACCGATGCTTCATTGTTCATGACGGCAGACAAAATTGCTCTTTTTGCAGCTTTTTACGACTGTGTATTAAAAAAAAATGCACAAAAGCAAGTCTATCTTGTCTGGCAACATACCAGCCAGTGCCAGGATGTACCCTGCAGTGCTATGATTGTTTTGGCTGCTTCTATATAAAAAGCCCTTCAGTTTCAAAAGAGCCTTCTAAAACTGTTTAAGTGGTAAAGCAGCAGGAATGTGGGAGGCCAATCAGCTGAGAGCACGAGCAACATGGTAAAAGTTAGTCAAATAAACATCAGACGTCCCGACAGCATGGCAGTGTGGATGAAGGGCATGTTGGTTGAACACATGAGATACTCAGTTTGACCCTGAAAGCCCAAAGAATAAGAACAAAAAGAAAATGTAAGAAAGAAACCAGAGATCATTCTTCTTTCCCTTTAATCTAAGATTAGATGCCTGGACTGGAGGTGATGTAATCTAATTCAGCTCGCAATCTTTCTGTGAGAAGTGATTGCTGTGGCTCAGCAGCTGATTGTGATTTTCAGCAGTGGGGGTTGCTGTATTCTGACCATCATTACACTTAAGAGGAACAAAAAAAAAAAAAAAAAAAAAACTACCTTCAAAGCAGTTGCACTGAGCACTTGATCGTCAGTCTTCTGTTGTCCTCTTTTATTGGAACTTGATATCTTATACTGAAATTAAAGTGAAAAAAAAGTGAGGAGTGGGAGGCTGTCGCATTAAAATACAAAGATGAATTGTTCAACAAAAAAAGGCCGACTGTGTTTTCATAAAAAGGAACCACAGAAAGAATTGTGTTGTTTCAGTGGTTTTAAAGATGATCTGTGTATGTGAGTTAATCTCTAAAGTACATAAATCAGAGACTATCCATCATTAGACTGCTGAGGAATAATATGTCAGAACTCTGTACGTCAGCATCAGGAACACGACAAACACTGTTCCAGGTTAGAGAGCTGGTAAAAAAGTACATGTACAGTAAATGTATGTAGAAACTTTTACAAACTGCATCTACAAAACCGACAGAAAACATTAAAAAAAAATCTTTTAAAATAATTTAGTGTTCAAAAGAGGCCATCTGTGAGGAGTACAGATGTTCCTGCAGTACGTCTCGGGCCGTGATGGCTATCACAAACACACCCATGAGATCAGCATGTTTTTAAAAAATGTTACATAGACAAGAAGCGACATATTTTACTAACACTGCGCAGCAGATACTTCGCTAATTCCCTCATGTGCTGCGCTCAGCTGTAAGACGCCTGGGTAGGCACCAATCAGGCTGTAAATACAGGGGACAATGCAGAGAAAGCTCCCACTTCCCTGGTCTGTCTCTGTTACAGTCTCATGCACATCAGATGCAGCAACAACGTTCCTGCGGTCATGTGAATATCCAGCTTTTTGTAATGTCTTCACTTTGACAAGTTGTAAAAGCTACACATCATCCAGATTAAAGTAGTTTTGTCTGTGTTGTCCTGTGTATCTCTCTCACAAGCAGTGTGTGTGTGTGTGGGTGGGTGGGTGTGTGTGTGTGTGTGTGTCTTCTATTTGTGTGAGTGGATGCAAACTCAGTATTCCAGGTTACAGTGGCTGCAATCTCACAGGAGGTTTAACCTTGGTAAATCCACTATTAGGTGTTCAGAGAGTGATGATGTGAGCAACAGATCCTTCCCGATGGTTTCACTTTCTATGAGCATCCAGCAGGTCACAAATAGAGAAGCTACGAGGGTATTACAAGGTCAAAGGTTGGCTAACTCTCAATATGATGACAATTCCAAGCTGGCATTTTCATTTCCTGAAGAGACTGATTCCCCTGTGGCAGCTGAGGCCAAAGGCATTTGCTTATTTTTGTTCAAATAAGTTTGCTGTTAAGACGGAGAATTCATACTGCAAACACACAGTGTGGACATTCACATACACCGGAGGAAAATTCTGATAAATATGGCTTTCCAATGCAGAAAATCACACCGTGACTTTCTTACACAAATGCGCCTTTCCGCACATTTTTTTGTCCCTTTAATTTTGTCCTTCAAATGTCTTCAGAGGTGCGGCCGTGCAGCCGGCCAGCGGGAGTGGCTGATGTTTTTAATGGCACATGGTTTGTCTCCTGGTGGCGAGATAAACATGGGGAAGAGATTAAAACCCCAGGCTTTCTTCCACAATCTCCTGCCTTCATCCTCCTTCCCCTTGCAGTGGTCATGCAGGGCCAGCACAGCAGACGCTAATTCAAAACCAAACCCATCCGGCTCGTGGTGCATACTAGAGCCTGAAAACACACCAGTACAGAAGCCTTGATGGGGGGGTCAGATGACAGACAGGTGACGAGGAGAGGCTTCTGCACCGTTTAATCACCAACCTGTCAAGTATGTCTCACCGGGCTCATGGCAGCAGAACGTGTGCAGCTACTACTGTAATGCTGACGTGGATTTGAGCCCGTTGGGTCGCTGGTGTCAGGACGTGGGGCACAACAAACACCCTGAAAAGGGGGAAGCAAGGGTCAAAGGCCAGGCTCCATGACATCCTTGTGAGGGTCAGGTTGGCCACAAAGCCAGCTCACCCAGGAGCTGATGAGCTGGAGCAGTTATTAAGAGTGGCTAAACACATCATTTCCTTTGTCAGTGTGATTAGGCCAAGGCGAGGGGCCCTCAGGTGGAGGTAGACCCAGAGTGTATGATTAGCTCTGCCATTTAAATGACATTCACACTAATCGCTAATATCAGGTCTGTCACGGTGAGAGAATACAATGAGGAATCTGTCAGCTCATGTTGGAAGGGCTGGAGCAATGCAGGGAAAAGAGCAGGAATATCTGATTCCACTTGATGTGAAATCCTGTGTCAATCAGTTAAGTTAGGCACAGCAGCTGATTGTTTTACTCTGCATCAGTGCTGCTGTACAGTAGTCACTGAGCAGCGAGGAGCTGCCATCTGTAAACACTACAACCCCCATGGAACCAACAGGAATCTGCTTGTTTAAAAAGGAATTTACATTAATCACTGAAGAAGACCTGGCCCTTGTAAAGAAAAAGACGCTGTATTTAAAGTCTGTTCAAATAGGTTTTATTCTCTTGTAAAACACCTCCAGACATTTGCTTGCACAACTATTTGGATGAGAATTTGAGGAATTGGTTAACTTTTCTTCTCCTGCTGGAAATTCACGTCTGAAGTCAGGCCATCGTTAAAACTGAAATGACCCTGCTCTCTCTGTGCCTGAACAAAAGAAGGCATTATCAAACCTCAGTCTCAGCAGTGCGAGATCCATTTGGTAAACAGCCTGTGTCCTACAGTAGTAATCAGAGGGTATTTTTGAGGGATTTGCAGGCTGGCCAGGAGGCATCCGCTGGAGTGATCTCTAATTGCTAGAAGCAGAGGCCTAGACTGCCTGGCGCTCTTTTGAAGCCATCGGCAGCAGCTTCCAGCCAGAGAAGCCAGCAGGGGGAGGCTTCCTACTGAGCTACTCTCCTCTTTCTTTATTTCCTTCTCTTTTCTCCCTCACCATGCCTTCGTTCTACTTTTCCTGCTTTTCTCGCGCTCAGTCCACCTTCTTTCCATCCTCTTATTTTCCTTCCCATTTCTTCTCTAACTGTACTTGTTCCCTTTCCCCCACTCCCTTTCTCCCCTCCTCTCCTACTCAGTCAATGAGCCAGCAATCACTTTGCAGACAGAGATCCTCTGCTCAGTCGGCCATGTTCAATCCCCAGCACCGGTGGCTGATGAGGCATTGTGGTGACGTCAAACACCGCAGCTTTTCAGGGAGCAAGTTAACCTGTGGAGGCGCAGTGCTGCTGCCCAGGTTACAGGACTCATACTGGCAGTCTTTGTATAGAATAATGAATGTAATATGCCAAAGAGATGAAAGATAATGAGGCCAATTATTTTTTTCTTCTCACCCAATGAGGTGGGAGAGGCGAATTTATGTCAAATAGTTGGTGTATGATGGCACCTAATACCACTCAGGTCTTTGTTACTGTATGAGCTTCTGTATCCTGGGGCGAAGACGTTTGCTCTCTACAGCACAGTTTTGAGATTGTGACAAACACACACACACACACACACACACACACACACACACACACACACACACACACACACACACACACACACACAAACTACCACAGCCACTAAATAACAATGTGATATTGTTAGACAGTGGGTCAGTGCTGCATATTTGTCAGCTTTAGCATACACAGAAAAAAAACCCCGCATCCACACACACACTGTCGCAAAGAGACACCACCAGTTTTTTGGTTGTTTGGAAGGCAGCTCGCTCAGTGTGACATTGACTCCTCAGTGCCAATTCCACACTGGGAGCTGCACTTGCTAGCTTTGCTGCCAATCCAGGTAAAGAGATTACAGACACACACAATGCAGCCTTCTGTTCGTCTGCCAAGAAGAAAACCAGCCCTTTAAGCCCATAGAAAAAAAGGCCTATACACAAATTCACACAGCATTGGCCCCGACCTCGCACAAAAACCAAGAATCCCCTTCTTCTCCAGGAACATGGCTTCTAATACGCGCCTCGCTCAGTGGCTCCGGCACAAAGCAGCCTTGTGACTGAAACAATTCAGCCTCCATTTCTTTATCCTGGTCCCTAACACTGTTGCACATTACTATTACTTGCATCATTCAAATAAAGAAGGAATTTGGCTTACAATCAGTCACACAGTCTTTAAAGCTAATGGCTGCTGTCTGGTTACAAACTATTATAAAACAATATGAAAGAAAGTTACACTCGATTTCATCATCTTTCTTAATGGTGCAATTAAATAGGTGAGAGAGGACCAGTGTATCACAAAAATAGACACAGGTGCCACCTTCAATACTGTTACTCTCAATAATAAACTACAAACTTGTTGGAAAACAAGAACTTGATGAAAACTGCAGGGCTAACACTGGTTTTTAGGGAGTACAGATTTTTGCAGAGCATGAATTAAACAATCACTGTGGTGCACAGTTTTGACCCAATTAATCAGCTACTCATAATTGTAAAAGAGTAATTTAGCATTGCGATTGCAAAGTACTAATTTGCATTGTATATACTTATCTTTTTTGGATTCGTGTGGATTAGTCATGATGCTGAGAAGCTGCTTGTGAATAATCAAATCAGAGGAGGTGTATATCTATACTACGTATTCTATCCTGGTGGAATTATGCTACAGAGATGTTGTTGATGAAGAGAGTGGCGATATGGTGGAGAGGGAGGGCTAATTAAGGTTGTGGCAAAAGCACCACTTGCTAAAAGACGTGTATCAGTAGACAAAGACTTCATCTATCATCTACTGTACTTTCTGCTTATGAATTAAACCCCGCTGCTTTGGCGGAGGACGATACATGCCACTCTTTCCTCAGTGTCTCCATCCCCTCCTCTAAGATATGCCATTTTTCTCACCTCGGCAACACTCTCCCCGGCACTACCAATTGTGTTTGACAGTAAAATCACATTTTAGATCATAGATCATATGTCAGCCTGTAGGACGGGAGTAGGTAAGGGATGACAGACTGATTCTGACTCAGGGCGATTCCAAAAGCATTTATTTCCTACCCGTATAGCTCGTCCTGTCATCCAGCGCCGGCACAGGAAGTCATGTGGAGGGTGTTGGGAAAGATGACTGGTATGTGACTGCTGTACTCATGGTTCTGTACCAGAGCGCGCGCACGCACACACACACACACACACACACACACACACCACACACACACACACACACACACACACACAAACTACCACAGCCACTAAATAACAATGTGATATTGTTAGACAGTGGGTCAGTGCTGCATATTTGTCAGCTTTAGCATACACAGAAAAAAAACCCCGCATCCACACACACACTGTCGCAAAGAGACACCACCAGTTTTTTGGTTGTTTGGAAGGCAGCTCGCTCAGTGTGACATTGACTCCTCAGTGCCAATTCCACACTGGGAGCTGCACTTGCTAGCTTTGCTGCCAATCCAGGTAAAGAGATTACAGACACACACAATGCAGCCTTCTGTTCGTCTGCCAAGAAGAAAACCAGCCCTTTAAGCCCATAGAAAAAAAGGCCTATACACAAATTCACACAGCATTGGCCCCGACCTCGCACAAAAACCAAGAATCCCCTTCTTCTCCAGGAACATGGCTTCTAATACGCGCCTCGCTCAGTGGCTCCGGCACAAAGCAGCCTTGTGACTGAAACAATTCAGCCTCCATTTCTTTATCCTGGTCCCTAACACTGTTGCACATTACTATTACTTGCATCATTCAAATAAAGAAGGAATTTGGCTTACAATCAGTCACACAGTCTTTAAAGCTAATGGCTGCTGTCTGGTTACAAACTATTATAAAACAATATGAAAGAAAGTTACACTCGATTTCATCATCTTTCTTAATGGTGCAATTAAATAGGTGAGAGAGGACCAGTGTATCACAAAAATAGACACAGGTGCCACCTTCAATACTGTTACTCTCAATAATAAACTACAAACTTGTTGGAAAACAAGAACTTGATGAAAACTGCAGGGCTAACACTGGTTTTTAGGGAGTACAGATTTTTGCAGAGCATGAATTAAACAATCACTGTGGTGCACAGTTTTGACCCAATTAATCAGCTACTCATAATTGTAAAAGAGTAATTTAGCATTGCGATTGCAAAGTACTAATTTGCATTGTATATACTTATCTTTTTTGGATTCGTGTGGATTAGTCATGATGCTGAGAAGCTGCTTGTGAATAATCAAATCAGAGGAGGTGTATATCTATACTACGTATTCTATCCTGGTGGAATTATGCTACAGAGATGTTGTTGATGAAGAGAGTGGCGATATGGTGGAGAGGGAGGGCTAATTAAGGTTGTGGCAAAAGCACCACTTGCTAAAAGACGTGTATCAGTAGACAAAGACTTCATCTATCATCTACTGTACTTTCTGCTTATGAATTAAACCCCGCTGCTTTGGCGGAGGACGATACATGCCACTCTTTCCTCAGTGTCTCCATCCCCTCCTCTAAGATATGCCATTTTTCTCACCTCGGCAACACTCTCCCCGGCACTACCAATTGTGTTTGACAGTAAAATCACATTTTAGATCATAGATCATATGTCAGCCTGTAGGACGGGAGTAGGTAAGGGATGACAGACTGATTCTGACTCAGGGCGATTCCAAAAGCATTTATTTCCTACCCGTATAGCTCGTCCTGTCATCCAGCGCCGGCACAGGAAGTCATGTGGAGGGTGTTGGGAAAGATGACTGGTATGTGACTGCTGTACTCATGGTTCTGTACCAGAGCGCGCGCACGCACACACACACACACACACACACACACGCACGCACGCACACGCTGTGGTCTGCACCTCCTGCTCTGCTGAATAAACCATCCAGAATTCAAAAAAGAAGAAATATGTGATTACAAATGTTCACATTCCTGATTTCCTCTTTCTGTCACAGAATGAGTGTCAGGTGAAGAAAAGAAGGCTGAAGGAGGCGGAGTGGTGGGGGACACTGCAGCAGAACGTGGAACAATAGGCGCCCTCTGGCATCAACCTCTGGACAGCCCGAGCTGCTCACCAAAGACACTGAACTCACCCACAATGAACTGCTGCAGTAGGAAGGGAGGCTTTAGAGAGTTCAATTTCCAACACAATTGGCCGTATTCTACTCCTTTAAATGCCAAGGAGATGGTGTGCAGTGTGCGCCTTTGTGAGGAGCTTTGCTTACAGCGAGTGTCCTCTAGCAGGAGAGACAGAGAGAAAGACGAGAGAAACGCAGGGATGGCAAAGACAGGCAGGGTGGGGAGATGGTATGGGACAGAAATAGTGCAACTGTGTAAAAGAAAAGGAAGAAAGAATAAGACTGAGTGACTGGGAGAGATAGAGTGAAAAAGAACGAGAAGGGTAGCGAATGTCTCCTCTGGCTGTCGTTTCACAGCCTCCCAGGGACCGTCTGAAGGACAATGCTGCTACTAGTGGAGTGTGACGTTTGTCCTCTATCCAATTCGCCACAGGCCCAAAGAAAACACACTTACAATCAAGTGTTGATCATGCATCTCATACACAATAAACAAACAGAATACAATGCATTATAGTAATATACCATACAGCCTCTATGTAAAAAAAGCTTAATGGGAAAAATAAAAAGGCGCTGAGATAACATTCAAATGAGGTGATATGAAGTCATAGTGTGAGCCACAGCAAGATCACCTTTAACTGCTGCGATCTGACGATAGCCAGCTCCTTCTCTGAAGGAGACATTTGACTTCCTGCTCGTCTCCATAATAAACTGTTTGTGTGTGGTCTCTTCTCTATATTCTGTTTAATTTGCTTATAGCTGAAGTATTATTTTTCTAACCTCACAAATGTTCCGGTAAATATAAAAGTGCTTCCTGACTGCAGAGACATTTGCTTCCTATCTCCTTATTTTGCCTCAGTAAAAAGTACAAGGCCCCTGTTCTTCAGTGTTAGAGTCAGAGCAGACGTAGACCAGACATCAGTACAGTACAGCGCGTCTGTGTTGCAGGTACAAAAGAACTCCACATTATCAAGAAAAAAACAAAAAAAGATGGCATCAACTATTAGAAATGTACTGCAGTCACAGAGTGAACTGTTAATTTAGGGACTTGTAATTATGGAAGAGGCAGCATGGTTTTAGGAGAATTGCAGGTATAATGTCTGAATTGTTAAATAAAGAAAGTGTTATTTCTATTGCAGTGCTGCAGATATAAAGCAGGAATTATTTTTTCATGAATCAATCTGTAAGATAAAAATGAACACAGGTGGGGAATTGATTTGGACTGCGGGCTGCCAGATGCCCATCACCAGATCGGTGGGGAGTGGTAAAGTGGGCCCAGGCTCTGGTTTCACTGATAATATATTCAGTGTCCTTTCGTTTGTGGTCACAGGGCAGCCGAGCCATTAATATTACACAATCACACCAATGGCTCTGATGAATAATTCACAGTTTCTTATGGGTCTGTAATATACTATGCAATTCATCTGAAGTCCCGTTGTGTTTTTAAGATGAAAGCAGCAAATATCTACTGTTTCAAATTCCCATCGTGACCAAATATCTAGATGCTGGTTAGAAGAAAGGGAAACTGCAGGAAGAACTGCACCTGCCTCCTGCCTCAGTGTCACACTCAATATAAATACGTCCGTTGTCATCAGAAAAAATGCCACAGAGGCTGTTTCTCCATCATTGTCTTCATTTGAAGGGCATTTTGCTGCCCAAAGGCAAACGCCTAACACACTCCCTGAGCGCGGAGCCCATCCCCTTCCACAGAGGGCTGGCAGTGCAGCAGACAGAAGAGAGAGACAAGCCAGAAATAAGAGAGAGAGAGAGAGAGAGAAGCCTTCGTCTCAAAGTAGACCTCACACTGGGTTCTGTCACTACAGATCAAAATCCCCTCAAAGCCATAGATCACTTCCACTATAGTTCACATGTTCCACACTTAGAAACTGTTTACCAGACTCAAAGAGTTCGCCTGCACAGCATATACACATGCAGAGTACAAACACACACACACACACACACACACACACACACACACACACACACACACACACACACACACACACACACACACACACACAGATACAGATACAGTAGAAAAAAGAAGAGGGAGAGAGTTTGCACAAAAAAAAGATACAGCTTTCAATCCAAGCCAACTGCACTTAAACATTTATGCACATTGACAGGATGAATCGCTCAGTGCAAAAAAAAAGTTTACATCTATCTGGAAAAACTGCGCTCAGTCGGCTCAGCTCGGCTCAGCTCTGCTCGGCGAGATGGTGTGATGCCAGCTCTGCCTACTAGTGAGCTGAGTGGTGTGACAAACAGAGAAGTGTCTGCTCCTTTTTCTTGTGGAAATACCTGTCAGTGCCTGTCGACTGCTCACACACACAATGATCCATGGACACAGACGCAGCCAGGGACAGTCTGTCTCCTAAAGGTTCCTTTAACACACCTATGTGAGGATTCATAGCCAATAATAGTCGTGGCACAGGGCTTGGGGTAAGTGACGGGCCTGTACATACTGGTGGGTAAGTCAGGCCTGTAAAACAGAGCGCACTCGCCTTAAATACACAACACTGCATTGTGGTGCAGGGAGGAAACCTGTCTTTGGAAAGTCCTCTGCTTGAGAGAGAAACGTCCCCTCATCTCAGATAAGGAGACGATGAGAGAGAGAGATAAAGTCAGTGCTTCTACTGGGTCTTATCTGATGCTGTTATCTGACTGCACAGCACCCACCATCTCACAATCTTTACACCCTTTAAGCACCTCTCTGAAACACTCACACCACACACACACACACACACACACACACATACACACACACACAAACACCATCTAATGCTCAAACATTCTAAACACCGTACCAGCTTATTGATTACTTTGACACGCTCCCATTGTTGAACAGATGGTACACCTAATATCATGTGAAATGGAACTGTTCTGTGTTATCTCATGGGGAAAGGACATAAAATGACTATTTTCTCACCTTTCAGAAAGACAGACAATGGAGAGAAAGGGAACAGAATCTGTGCACTTACCTCTATGTCTGTTAGTAGTCTTATCAAACATAAGCATGGCATCATCAACCTGGAAGACACAAGAGAAGTTCTGACGTGAGCTTAATCTTTTCAGCGAGTACTTCATGTCATTTTCCCTCCTCCTTGAATCACATCTCTTCTCCTCTCTGTAATTACTCTTAGAATATATATTCTCACTGATTTCTTTCCAAGCACCTCTCTGCTACATAATCATTCTGCGGTCACAGGATTACTGTCAGGTTACCATTTTCATACCTGACTGTAGTTTTATTGCTAAATGGTTTTTACTCATTGTCTGGATTAAATGTGGCAAAGGTGTGAATGAAAATGAATAACAATGACGAGCAGATGGAGAAATGTGTGGACGATATGTTTATTTTGATGAACACTGATGTCCGGTCTTGGGCAGAGTGACGGATAGACAGATAGCACTAAGTGAGCATGAGAAGAAAAAAGATCCTTCCTCATCTCACAGCAGCAGCAGCTTCCACCATAGTATCATCCCTCATCATGTCCAATAAAGCCACACGCAGACACACAGCATTTCTCTGCTTCCTATACCCCTGAAGAAATGTTTAAAAAACAGAGTGAGGCACGTTCATTCAGCCTGTGATTCTGTCTGCGAGAGAAATAAAAAGGACAGAGGAGCAGAGAGCATCAGCACACAGAAACAAAGAGGGAACATTCTGCACCATTTGCTCCCCGGTTATGGTCTCTAGGTAAGTGCGACAGTGTAGCAAGGCTTGATACTGTGCATGCACGCATCCGTCTGTGTTTTTCATGGGAGGGTGACAAAGCTTCGGGAGGAGATAGCAAGAGACAAGAATAGGGGTCTCACTCAAGCCGAACTGTCTGATTGGATAAAGAGAAGTGCCTGGCAGCCAGGCAGACTAGTGCTGGCACACTCTTCATGCCACCCTCTTGCCACACATTTGGCACACAAGACGTTGGCACAGCTTGCAGGACCCGGTTACTCATTGCACGGCTCAAAGGCCACATGCTGCACTCAGGCACTTTATGTGCACCACCCCAAAATATTTCCAAATCGCCAAAAATATCTGGCAACAATTACCTTTATACACAGTATACCTACAGTATACGTTACGTGCTATGTGTATGTTTTGATCCATTGCAAGAGTACACAGCACTCAGCACCTGAAGTGGGCGGGGAATCACAGCCTACAGGTGGATGCTGGGGCGGAGTTAAGCACACAACCTTATTACAATGGATATACAGTGGAAATGTGTTGCAGGGAGGAGACAGAGTCCCATGTGAGAGATCAGTGTGAATAGTGTTGTCCGGCTGAACTGGAAGGAGCTGCTCCATCAACTGTCCTGAATAAACAGTGAAAGTATAGCAGGAGGACCGTGTGAAGTTAAACAGCAACAATCTGAAGGCGCAACTGAAATTAATTGTCAAGTGTGAAAATAAATTCACCAGCCCTACAACTGTGGTACTGTAGCTTGTACTTTTGCAAAACCACTAACAAAGTCATTAATTCTCCCAAACTGTTTCTTCTTGACACGGCAGAAGAAAAAAGTAGTTTGCTGTGCCTGTGAAAAATGTGCCATCTGATGACTGTATGGTGGGAAAACATATAAAAGTGGAGTACAAATAAACAGCTGCCAAGCAATGTGACCTGAAGCTACGCTTTTATAAAGACATATTTATAATGTCAGGTAACCCGACCTCTATCTCCTGCCAGGCCATCTAATGAAAATCACATTAAAGTGACAGGAAGTAGCATAACTGGAATTTGTAGTGCAGCGGCTTGTGATTTCATTGCCTGAGTATGAAGAACAGAGAGAAACTTTGGGATTGTTTTTCTTGCAGTTCAGTAACTCCACTGTCACATTCAGTACCGAGCCAGATAATTACACTGTCCTGGAGTTAATGTGAGAAAACTTTGAATCCGGCTCATAACACCAGAGACAGTTCATAATGTCTCCACGTCTGACAGTGTGAGAGCTTCACTGCAGAGCAGAGATGGAGTGGCATGTTTACCGACCGCGGTAAAGGTTTCATTTGACACGTGTGGCTGACAGCTCGTGATCACTTACACAGGAGACACAAACATACAGCACTCCAACGCTATCATCTCATATAAGTAATATTCAAACAGTCAGAGGAGTCTATGTGCAGCATGCATCAACTGCGTTCTCAGACACAGACAACTGTTATGACAACTCTCATTGATTAGTATGACAACTGTTATTGATTAATAATGTGATAATGTAAGATGATACTGTTCCCACAGGCACCTGCAAAAATATTGGACTGAACATAAAACTATGTTTGACTTCTGTGTTAATCTGTAACTAACAACGATCAATGTACAATGAATGATCTCGTGTCCACATTAAACCTGACTGCTCTGCATTATGGGAATGGCCCACAGTATCATTACCCATCAGCCACCATGAGTCCTTCATGCAACATGACATTCAAATTTCTACACTCTGTTATTGATAGCATTGCTAGTGTAAAGCCATTTGCAGCCTGATAGTGGAAAGACTGCTGCCGTGTAAAATGAGGTGAGGTCTATTAATGGAAGTGTGTTATATGAATGTGTGAACTGTGTTGTTGTGACATTATTAGTGGAGGACCATCCTGTCAGCGAGACCCATACAACAAAGAACACAGATTCACAGTAAAGCACTGATGGGCACTTTAACAAAGAATGTGCACATCATGTGAGGGTCACACTCCAGCAGGTCATACAATACAGTCTCCCCCTCTCTGTCACTCCCTCTCCCTCTCTCTCTCCCTCTCCCTCTCTCTCTCTCTCTGCCACTTGCAGAGTCTATAGAACCATCTCCCGTGCTTCAGGGCTTTTCAATGTAGTTATTCAAGCAGAACACAACTGTGTGCCTCCATCTGATAGAAGGTTAAGGACCTCTTCACTGCTCACAAAAAAGCCCACCACACAGAGGTGAAGCCAGGCTCACCTCAGGGAAGAAATCTTTCTCTGTCCTCCTCCTCCTCCTTCTTTTTCACTCTTCCTTTTCTCCTGGCTTGGTGAAAAGAAAGGTTCAAAGGATAATGGCTGTCTTATCACTATGTAAAAGGGGAATGGGAACTCCAGCGAAGTGCCTGGCCTTTTGTGACAATGAAGAAAAGAGCAAAAGTCTATTTCACTGTGGTATATGCACTGGAACAGTCCATGACCACTTAAAAAGAGAAGGCTGGTAGAAGAGAGTCGGGGGCAGAAGGCCAGGCAGCTCTTTAACTAAACCTGCAGCAAACACGTCTGAACCAAATAACCTGCTCCAAAAAAAAAGGGCTGACAGGAGTGTATCAGCTCTGTGAATTGTTGGTTTTCCAGAAATTTAACTTTTATTCACAATTTATAAAGAAGTCATTTGATTCCTTTTTTTTTTGTTTTGATGTCATTCTGTGAATCGCAGTTTGATTCAGCAGGTATTAGTTAACATTGTACATCCATTAAACAGATGTGTGAGAGAGACTATCCTCACAAGGTGGACAAAAGACATTAAAAAATACAAGAAATCTTTTGTACTGGACACATGAATAAAATCCAACTTTTAAACGTGGTATAAAACTAACATGAGCAGCACTGACCTCACATAATGGTGTCAACAACAGGAACAGTAGTAGCAGTGGAAGTAGTAACAGTGACAGTGGTAGCAGACGTGGTGGTGGAATACCAATTTAAACTCTGTAGTAAGGCTGTGGGCGTGGGTGAGTGGGTAAGTGAACTTTTATGTTCTTTACATTCTTCGATAGATTCATGATGTTCCTGCACAGTTAAGCCAGTGTTGCTCATCTCACATAGATGTTGGCATTTTGATTTGATGCATGTGCAAAATACGTAGACGACGATCTACTATGTATGAATGAAAATAAGTACATGTGGTGACAGCAGCTGTACACAGCTGTCCATGTACGCGTCCACGAGCCAGTATAACTGAGGCCTTACATGCAGCTTACAAACATTTATGTTTTACATACTGTGAGTTCGTTTTATTTCCATTAGAAGCTTAAAGGTGACCATGTTGGTTAGTGAAATGCAGTGTGTCTTAGCGTCCTGTATAGTGACCGTTGAAGATCAAAGACACAAGTTATTGCCTTTTAAGATAAAGTTGAAACGTTTCAAAAGATAACAGTTTAATTCAAAGCATTTAAAGACATGTATAACAGATGCACTGACACATCCCAGAATACAAGGTTGTTTGTGACGAAACATATGACTACATTTGACAGTAATGTAGCTGAGGGGCATATGTCACATGGCTCCAGATGAACACTCTATAGAAACACATTTGACCTCCATGTGCTGCAGGCCGCCCGCTGTCTGATTTAGTGAAACACATGAGGTTTCCAGTGCAGATAGATTCAAGTGAAACAACTGCATATGATTGGTCAAGCTTTATATCACCCTGGTCAAACACAGTGTTCCCGTCATATACGATGAGAGTAAACGCCACAGCAGGTGCAACATCTCCGTCTGTATCAATCCATATGTTTGGGCAACCTCAGAAAAATACATGATAATTCAAAAAAAGACTTAAAAAAGAGATGGCTGAATGATGAATTATGTATCAAAGGACAAAGGCATCAATAAAGGCTAATGTGCTCTGTTTTTGGACAGGAAAACAGCAGAGGTGCCAGGTGACAGGGAGAGATTTAAGAGCTCTGGAAATGAATTATGACAGCGATTTAGATAGGTGTCAAATGCACATTTACATTCAGCCCATGGCTGAAGGCTAGCAGAGGAGCTTTCCTGCAATTTGGGGGTGACACTGATATAGATCATATCTGATGCCAAAGGAATGGAGACGTGAGGCGCAGATAGTGACCTGGGACTGGCTGTGCCCACCTTTGGTTCAGGCTTTGGGTTCTGCGTTTGAGGCTTTTGTGTTTGGTGCACAGAGATTTCTTCACTTTTACCTGAGTGGAAAGGTGTGTGTGTGTGTGTGTGTGTGTGTGTGTGTGTGTGTGTGTGTGTGTGTGTGTGTGTGTGTGTGTGTGTATTTATCAGGAAATTTTAGTGTCTGTTTTGGTGTCGAGGATTACTATAATTGTCGTCCCCCTGCCGACACCAAGACACAGTCTGTTATTTCCATGACTTCACCATGTGATGCTTCAAAGAGCAGATCATTTAGTCAACATGTGGCTATTTCAACTTAAACAAGTCTGGCATAGATACCTCAAGTTAAAGAATGCATACATTTTTCATGCAAAATGACAACTGGACACACCGCTGTGAGGTGAAATATTCAGTTGGTGCCAGTGAAAAAAGCTTTGTCCAATTGAAATGACAACATCACAATCAACAGTTTATTCATCTAGATATTTTGTGCTGCATAACAGGATCAAACCTATAGCATCACCTTCCACCATAGTGCTCACAGAACTAAAAATCAAGGAGCAGGATTACTCATGCAGATTAACATCTTGTTCATTTCACTGTCCAGTCAATGGACTCATTAGACTCCCTCCTTCAAAATGTGTCTTCAATATGATATAAAGGCAATAACCAGGCAGATGTGAATCGTCTGGAATTGAGCCAGCAGCTGGTGCTTGGGGAGCTGCCAAGTACGTAAATGGACGACGTATAGAAAACATGCAGTAGGAGAACTTCCATTTTTATGATTTTATTCTATTTGATAAAAAAGCCAAAATACTGTGGAATCCCACATAATTTAGAAGGGCTCTCTGCCTATAAATAATAATAATATAAAACCAACTCAGTACAGATGAATATGATTGTCTGTAGACACAACCCCAACCTCAAGAGTCACAATAAATACCGGTCGTATGAACCACTTCAGTCCTGATGTACTCTACAAAAAAATCACATCTTGAGTCGAGAGACACTGTTTAACTGGAGGATCCAGTTTTAAGCCTCCTTGTTGACAAGCAACAGTTTTCTTTAAGTGTCTCAGTCTGCAGCTGAACCTGCACCACAGCCTCACTGTGTACGGGGCAAAGAGGTTAAAAAAAATCCCTACAGGGATCAATGAAGTATCACATTATTATTATCATTACCATTATGACAGATAAGGGTCACAGTCAAGGAGAAAACTCAGTTGGCACTGCCCCTTCATCAACACTCCCTTCGCAGTGTAGAGCATCTAATATTCTATTACAATGACGGCAATTAACAGAGAAATGATAGCGACCCAGTGACAATGGACAAATTTGTGACAACCCTTTCAATTGTTCTTTTGTAGAGGAAATCTATATCATTGTCTGGGAACGTTGAGCTGCAATGTGCTGCATCCACGCTTCAGCGCTTTTACAAGTGGTGGTTTAACGAGGAGCAGAGGGCAAAATTTCAGCTCCCTATAAGCTCCTGCAATTACACAAGGTGGCAAAAGGGACAGTGTCCTTAAGTGTGATTGTAGATGGACGAGCTATGTTTTCAGTTCCACGGCAGAAGGCCGAGCCAGCTACGTTTAATCTGGAACACAAGCTCGCTCTTTCCCAAAAGGAATATTCCTTATTATAATGGATGAGTGGCAACCCTCAGCAGAACTGATACAAATGCACGACTGGAGTGCAAATTTAACACACAACACACACACACACACACACACACAGAAAAAGCACAGTGATGTAGGGTGAAGAGGCGCTTGTCTAATGTCTACTCTGTCAAACCCATTTCTCTTTATTGTTCTTACAGTAAATGTCTGTTTTAAAGTTTCTTCTAACAAAACCTGATTCTTCAACTCATTTATAAATATAATTTTTCTCCTAATGATGATTTTTAAAAAAGCAATGTGATGGTTTCTATTATATTCTTGGACTGCTGATGGTTTAGATAGAGAGACACAAGAATAAAGAACTTGACTTAATAACAGACACTCACATATTTACATGTTATATAGTATATGATTATACTATGAATGACGCCCACTGTATGGTAACACAGGGGATGAGCTGAGAGGGTTCATGTACACAGTTCAATGTATTTTTTATAGCTAATTATCAAAAACTGACAGCAACAGAAAAATGTGTTTTTCAAATGTTTTTCAGTTTTTCATCCGACAGAAATTATTGTGTATGTAATTATTAATGATATACACCATGGGCTGAATGTCAACACTTATTCTAGGAACTTTCCTTCATGTTGACATTAACAAAATGGCTTGAGAGGAACACTTGAGGAAGACAATTCCTCATATCTGTCAGGATTACATATTTATGAGGTCCCCAGCTCAGCATCCAAGGAGGTCGCTATGGTGATACAAACTGATGTATATTCTAACAATGAACTTTGTGTGTCAAAGAAAGCCTCAGAGCATTGTTGAAATGGTTAGTACTGATCCCACCACAGAGCTCTGTACGGCTTTCAGATCAGCAAATACACAATTAAAAAGGCAGTCATGCTGAGGCCACTCTAATCAATGTACTGTTACAAAGAAATGTAATGAAAGGATGATGGAGTGATGCCTTCAGGAGGCTGCTGCATTGTTAGGGCAGAGCGCAACACTATTGTGGCAAAACAATATTTTATTAGTACATCTCTAGTGCAGCCAAACCAGCCTCAAAACAGAGAAGCAGCTAAAAAAAAGAATATTTTCTTGTAAACAAACCACATTTCTGCTAAATACTATTTTATGTCTGCTGCACTCTTAAGTAATGCCAATTATGCTTCATACAAATGTGATACTTGTTTACCATTCTCTTACTCCTCGCTACGATGACAGGTAAGGTAGATTCTGTCTGTTCCGTCCTTCAAATCAGCTGTCAGTATTACACAGCATATTGTATCATTTGAGCCTTTCATATAGAATAAAATCCCGCTCAGGACGGCTTTTGAAGTCGGCTCAGAGGTGATGTACTGCTCATTTAAAACTGCCACTTTTATGCAAAACAGGAGATGGTCTGTAAGGTGGTTCCTTCCTATACGAATGGGACTTCAGTACGTCGTGGTGTCTGGGCTTGTGTTTGTCCTCACAGAGACATGTCCACACAGTTGAGCTCAGTATGCTTGAGGAACTAAGCCTTGGTCTCGTCCATCAATCCGCCTGTCTTCCTTTGCCAAGCTGCAGGGAACTACCCATTATGGAGTCATTTTATTAATAGGGCCCCTTTCCTCTCCGCCACACTCTTGCAGAGTGCCTCCTCATTCTGTCAGAATGGAGTATGCCTGCAAGCTACCTCCATGAAACTGCTGCACCAGGGCCCTCCCTCACTCTCCCATGTGAAAGCACAGGCTGGGAAATATTGTGCTTTCAAGCTAAAATAGTATTTGGAGAGGTGAGCAATCCCTAAGCCCTAGAGCAAACAGTTTAACATTGAGGCCTTATTTAAAATGATGTCCTTCCTCCTGGAAAGCCAATCAGATTTCTCTTTTAGTAGACACACACACACACACACACACACACACACACACACACACACACACACACACACACACACACACACACACACACACACACACACAAATACACATAAAACACATCTTAAACAACTGCCCCTTCTTCCTTCCTTGTTAATGTAAATATAGCTGCAAGCAGCAATGACTGGAGGCCAGAGAGAGGTCAGAGGATACGATGAACTGTTTGGGGAGACTGTGAAAACACGACGTGGAGGGTGTGAGGCAGAGCCGGGAAGAGGGTTGTTTAAATGGGCAAATAGGTTGAACATGTGAGGAGGTTTCAGAGGACGAAAAGGATTGCACTGGAATAGTCAACGTGGGGTTAGATACACGACGTCTATTAGACACATTACTCTTTTAATATCGGAAAAGTTCATTAACCCCTTGACAAATTCACATATCTCATGCTGTGCTTGTTTGGAACTGAAATATTCTGACAGTCAAGAAGTGAAAGGGTCATTTCTGTTGACTGACACATTAAGATGCACCAACAACAAGATCCGCCTCAGATACATATCCCAGTCATCTGCGGCATACAGCAGCTCCATTAGAATCACTTATAAACTGTTTCTACACAGAATCAATTGTTAGTTTAATTATTCCTACCGTTCGCTCTGAGTGAGGCCGGCTCAGTATTTATAAGCTTTCCAAATTTGAACTCTAGTCAAAATCAACATGCAGAAAATAAGCGTTGTGGGTGAGTCTGTGATATGCCTCAGTGATTCAATGAAAAACTGAAAAGAAAGTTTTCACTTCTCTCCACACACCTATCCATCTCTTAGTCTTCATTTAATTGTCTGCATAGTGCGAGGTGAAAGGAATACTAATAACAATGAAACACAAGTGTCAACACTAAATTAATGCTATATTTATACTATATGTATTATCATTAATTACAAATACTTGCACTACTACTTATAAGAAATAGGTGACATGGGTTTTGAAATTGATAGCTCCATCATATCCAGTCATTTTGAGGAGACACCTGCTAATAATGCTAAATGTGCCGAGGCACCAGGGAAACCCATGCAGCTTCGGTAAACATGGAAAATTTCAGCCACACAATGGGAGGAATGAGCAAACATGTTCAGATTCAATCAGCTTATTAATGAAACGAGAAGTCTCAGCACTGCATAGTGAAATATACAGACCTGCGGCCGTGAAATACTGGCTTTACTGAGCTCTTCCTCAGAGTCAAGGAGCAACTAAGTAGAAATTAACCCAGTCTGAAAGAGAGCGAGTGACTTTGAGAAAAAGTGTCTTTGCTCTTTTCCACATGTGAATCAAAGTGCTGGGCTTGAATCGGCGAGGTCGATATCAGCTCCTTTGTTGGTGATGAGAATACTCAGGAATGCAAAGGGCCCCTTACTGCACCTTTGTGGCTGCCTGAGCTTTAACTAAATGACACAGCTAGTAATGCCTTTGAATAACCATCTGGAAAATAAAAAGTAATAACAGACTTTCTGTATTCATGAATCAGTGAAAGCGCTCAATGACAGTATGCTCTAATGTTCACAGGTTCGATGAACATAAATCTCTCTCAGGAGACAGGGTGTGTATTACGTACTTTGATATCAATAGGTGAACAAGAGGGATAAAATGAGCTGCTAGCTTGAGCTGAATAACATTCATTTCACTCACAATGGCCACCATCCCTAATACCTGCAGTGTTTTACTTAGATTAGGCTTAAGCTTTTTTAAAAGGCCATTTCAGTAATTTGACATTTCTCCCCAGAATGGGAGAGAATGAGCACTGATAAAAACTTTTTTTTTTTCCCCTTTTCATGCAAAACACTTTCATCTGTCATTTGGTGATAGCCCGTCTCTCTTTGTCAGCATAAATACGGGAGCCCCTATTTGAATATGGTTACACATCCCTCTATTTATTAAAGCTTGGATTAACATGACAGGAAGTTTTGTCTGGGGGCTCTTTAAGATGGCTCAGAGAGCAATCTGGTGACAGTAATAGGATCCAGCTAATATACTTGACTGATGCTCCTTTCCCAGTGTTATAAAGCAGAACAATGGGAGTGGGGTACTGGGAGTGAATACATTGTGTTTTGTAATAGTGTGTGTGTGTGTGTGTGTGTGTGTGTGTGTGTGTGTGTGTGTGTGTGTGTGTGTGTGTGTGTGTGTGTGTGTGTGTGTGTCTGGGTGGACGAGGGTTCGCTAATCAGCCAGAATACCATCACTTAGCAAATATAAGGGCTGGAGAAATAAAAATACTAAAGGTCACAGAGCAATTCCATCAGGACAACGATGCTACAATTAACTGAATAGACAAAGGCTCTGACATTAGTGAGAGCTATAATCATGTTTAACTCCAGTCTCTGCGAGTTTGTAGAGATTTGTTAAAGGTTGGCTTTAAAAAAATAAACAGTAATTCTTTTCATTACTTACTTCTTCTTGGGTTGTTATTTTGTTGCTCTGATGGAAGGTGTTCAGAGAATACTGATCCTACCAACTATAGCCAGTTCCTGTCTTTTCATTTTAATATGTCCAGTTTTACTTTATTTATATTTCCATGAATAGGGATCACATTTATAAAAAAAAAAACTATTGTAAAAATGACTGACGATGAGAAATGACAACAGAGCTGCAACACTTAGTCGATTTATTAATTAGTTGGGCAACAGAAAATGTTTTCAAGCTGAAATACTAAAAGTTTGATGGTTCCAGTTTCTTAAATGTGAGAATTGACTGATTTTCCTGGTCTTTACATTACAATTAAATGAATACCTCAGTTTATCACTGTTAGTCAGTGATGGCCATTTCTAATTCGAGCAAGCTTTTAATTAATCGATCAAAAGAAATATTGGCAAATTAATTGATAATGAAAACTTTCTTTTATGCTATAAGAATAAATAAATATATCACAGTCATTTAACTTGAATATATATATATATATATATATATATATATTTATGGCCGTTCATATTTGGCAGACTCACAACAAACTTCACTGTGATCCATGTTTGTTGTTTTCCTGTGGTTAGATCTACTGCTGTCAATATCAGCATGCTGAGAGGCACTTGCTCGTAGACATTTCCATATGTCAGATAGTTGCTGTGGATGGACAGTGTGTGTGTGTGTGCGTGTGTGTGTGTAAGCTGGGTTAGCAGATCAAACACACATCTGTTTGAGAGATAGAGAGGAATCTGTGTTTCTCCCCCAAACCTCTCCATACTAATTAACGATCCACTGATAGTGGCCAAATGCCAACTGTCATTAGCACCCAAAACAACACAAGCACACAGATGTAGATGCGCACACACTCAAACACAGATGCTATGCGGTCACCCACACCAGACCACCACCAGCCATCTGTGGATTAGATACATAAACACAATGTTCTGTATCTCACTGCTCTCCAAGAACAACCAGCAGCAACAGTAACAGGAAGAACTAGATTAATAATAGTCAACTAAGTGACAATCTGATCTGTACTGTAGAAGACTCGATCACAGGCTCTGTCTGTTAAACAGTTCGTACTTATATCCTTCAAGACATGAATGACAACCTCAATTCTCGAGTAGCTGTGGACCTTTGACTTCTTCACTGATAGTGCCATTTGCGTGCTCTCAAGCAGTATGCATGGTAAAAGCATCTGACAGCTATCTTGATTTTATTTAGCGGGGATCTCAGCTATGCCTGTATCTAAAAGAATATGCCACCCACTCTTTCTGTGTCTGCGCGGGTTCCCTCTGCCTGAATCTGTCACTCTCCGCCTGGTGACAGGGTCAGATAGAAAGAGCAAAGCGGTGAGAGGTGTGACACTGTGAGCAGATGAGGGTCTCCCTGTATGGAGGCCCCCAGCATGACACCCATCACAGCCACACAGACAGTCACCGCTTGGTCCGTATGAGGCCAGAAGCCTACGGACCTCCAGGAAAAGATTGACGTTTGAGTTGTGCTATTGGTAATCAAACTGAGCCAATACGTCCATTAACACCAGAACTATTCAGGGATCATACAAAGGACATACCGTACTGACAATCACTTCCGCTTGCTGTGATATTTGTCTGCATGTTGAAGTGTGTTAATAGCTACCTGTGCTTATAAATGACACCAGCTAAAGGGAAAGCATCAAGCTAAAATTCTGAGTGGAGTCTTGTCTCGTCTGTCTTCCTCTCTCTCCCTGTGCAGCCTGCCTGCCGCCATCTCACGACAGCATCTCTCCATCTCTCACAGCCCTCTGATCTCTGTGTCAACAGGCGACACCAGCAGCTCACACTAACTCAGCACGCATCAGCCCATCTGCAAGGCAAACCATCTACAAATGCATTTAGCATAGACTTTGGGTACGATTAATGGCACAGTTAGCGAATACTGTAAGTGTTGATGTCTTTACAGCTGACAAGGTACCACTTGAAGGTTCCTTCCCTGGCAATAAAGACAGCTAGTGAACCCCTCCGCAGATATTCTCCATGAGACTGGGAATTTACGAGCAGCAGGTAGGAGATCAAAGCTGTTGCTCTGCAAACACAAAGATTTATTCAACTCATCAAGAATTGTCACAATATTTCCTCAGCGGCCTCCTATCTCGGTGTGTGTCTGTACTGATGGGGGTTTATTAGTTGTCAGTGGGGCAGGTGGGAGGTTGTCCAGCTCAGGTCCAAACTCATACAGAGGTTGTGATGACAGGATCCGGAGCACTCTGTGGTAACTCAGTGGAATTCAAATGCCAATCCCTCTGCCCAGCACCATCTCCCCTCTCTCTCTCGTTTGTCACATCTCCCTCTCTCTTCCCTCCCCTCTCCCCCAGTGTTTGTCAGGGTTGGTGATTAGCTGTCACCCTCTGCAGAAGCAGATAACACCCCACACAGCCTGTTTCCCCTCTGGGAGCATGCACACACGTAAAACACACAAACAAATACACAAGTGTGTGCACATGCATGCAAACTAAAGACACTTCAAAATTCTGTGGAATGCCGTCAGAAAGGTGGAGTTTATCACGTTTTCACTGCATTTACAGAGATACAGTCGTACTCATCCACGCTAACACTGAAGCAACATTTAATTCTGATGTCGACAAATATTAAATACATCAATTAATATTGTACATAATTCCAGTTCTTATCTAATTCTGGTTCATATTCCTTCATTTTCAGCAGATAATGAACGGTTATTTGTCATGGCTGTCTCTCTGGTGAAAAGGCAAAATAGAAACATTATCTGTCTTCCCATGTGCAACCAATGTTGAATGTCCTCTGTTTCAGACTTGAACTCACCAGTATTAGTTGATTTTGAGGCAGCATGACTTTAATATTTGTGTGAGGGACGTGTGGTGTAAATTATTTCTGTATGTAGAAACCATACATGTCGACTGTGGACATCGACTCTCCATTTTGGCCTCTGTGTTGACTCTGTTGAACACTTGCTCCAGTCCACCATGTTGTCACCACTATGCACTAGGGATGGGCACTTGAAGAAATTTCCTTATTCGATCATCAGGAAAATTAACGATCAATTATAGATTCATTACTAATTTTTTTTGTTAAAAAATGCCTGTGGCAGAAAATACTAAAGAAAGCTTCTTTTTCCTCAATGAAATCTTTATTCAAAGATGAGATTATAGTCCAACAACAATCCTCTTAAACACGGCAGTGAAAGTTTAATAGTTTAACTACTAAACAGAACAAAAAAGATATGCAGCGCTCCTAAAGGCAGCGGAGCCTGAGGCTCTGAGCCAAACCTCTTAACAAATAACAAGCCAAAGCTACGGCGCTTATACACAGCGTTGCAATGTTTACAATGAGCTTCGTTATTTTTCAGCTAAAAATGTTCCCACACCAAACTTCGCCCTGCTCTCTTCATGTTAACCTGCCATGTCTACGGGAGCCGAGTATTCATTTCTCTCTGTTGACAATTTAAATTGCGCGGCAGCTGGTTGCTTCCACATAATGAAATTCATCGCATCCCTTCAGGACACATTACACAACATGACCTCGTGGATACACGTTAGATCGATCAGATTCCACGTCATCGACAAAATTCTTAAAGATCAATTATCGATCATCGATTAATCATGCCCACCCCTACTACGCACTCATGTTGACTCGTGAGTAAAAACTTTGCTTATGGAATAGATCAGTGGTTCTCAAAGTGGGGTCTGGGGAACCCCAGGGGTCCTTGATGGGGTTCCTCAGGATTCCCAACTCAATGGGGAATCATTTATTTTAAGTACCACAATGGCAGAATGTGTGAGTGCTTCAGTCATGGGTTTCAAACACTTTCTGTAATAAAAGATCTAAAAGAAAAGTCTTATCAGGGTCCTTGATGTGAAAAGTCTGAGAACCACTGGAATAGATATCTAGTGTCATGTCTCCACTTCCTATAACTGAACCAGTTCCAACTAAGAAGCCCCAGTTTATAGTTTCACATGTAAAGTCAGTCAGTAATAGTGTGTCCAAAACTCCACAAAAAACATTGTGTCAGGGAGCAAAGCTTCAAAGATACAGTCAGATGTGCCCCTCAGTCTGTTCCCCTTTCATGATTGTATGCTATTTTCATTACACTCTGATCTACTTGTGTCAGAGTGTACTTTGACTAAAAGCTAAAAGCCAAGTGGCTCGTTAGCAGCTCTCATGAATCCATCCAGCTAGCGGCGATCTCTCTATGATTCAGACTATTTTCACAACTTCAATTCTAGACATAGACAGATAGGTTTATCTGGATGTTCTCCACTTTAATGTTATAAGTCAGTTCAAGCTTCCAGCATAAATGTCCTCTGGTGCCGTTTCTTGTACCTAAAACCAGGAGAATACCCATTGCTGCTCCCTTCTACTGATAAAACAACCAACAAGTTCAACATTAGATTTTCAGAAACAAACAAGACCAGGACCTGAAAAAAACATGCAGCAAAAAGTCCTTCTTTGAACACTTTCATGAACAACAGAACAAACTGCCTCCTCATTCATCTCACTCCCGCACTTACACACAACTTCATCTCACACACAAGTCACTCAGATTTTTGAGGAATCATCAAAAGAGACAGTCTAACCAGGACACACAAGAGGTGCCAGAGAAAGTGCTGAGTCTTCAGCCCCTTCTGCATGTAGTATTTACAAGTGGAGAGAGCTCCAGTGACTAAGGGTTGCTATTTTTGAAGCAAATGTGCAGGCCCAGTCAGTATTCCTCCAGTGTTACTCCAGGTGACTTGTGCCCTTTCCATCTAGGTGATAGGTGCTGCATTAGTTAATCAGGGTATGCAGTGATGTTGTGAGTATTAAAGCATTGTGTATCTGTCTATTTCCCATGTATATTAATTGTTACAAATGCTTACAGTGACATTTAAAGACATGCTACTATAAATACTTGTTAAACGTCCTGCCAGCAGTAGAATAGTGCAGTGTATTCATAACAATAGTTATGGGTTTAATCTACTTAAAAGCAACAAGTCTGCACAACCTGCTGTCCCACAACATCTGAAGCACGCTGACATCTGAAGTAAGCTGATGTCTGAAGTAAGCTGACGTCTAAAGTAAGCTGATGTCTGAAGTAAGCTGACGTCTAAAGTAAGCTGATGTCTGAAGTAAGCTGACGTCTAAAGTAAGCTGATGTCTGAAGTAAGCTGACGTCTAAAGTAAGCTGACATCTGAAGTAGCTGACGTCTGAAGCAAGCTGACATCTGAAGTAGCTGACGTCTGAAGCACGCTGACGTCTGAAGCAAGCTGACGTCTGAAGTAAGCTGACGTATGAAGCAGGCTGACGTCTGAAGTACGCTGACGTCCAAAGTACGCTGACGTCCGAAGCACACTGATGTCTGAAGTAAGCTGATGTCTGAAGCACACTGATGTCTGAAGCACATCGACGTCTGAAGTAAGCTGATGTCTGAAGCATACTGACGTCTGAAGCAAGCTGATGTCTGAAGCACACTGACGTCTGAAGCAAGCTGACGTCTGAAGCACGCTGACATCTGAAGTAAGCTGATGTCTGAAGTAAGCTGACATCTGAAGCACACTGTCATCTGAAGTAAGCTGACGTCTGAAGCAAACTGAGGCATACAAAAATTCAAACCCAAAAAACACAGCCCCCTCATTCGGGGGTGTCAGCACAGGGTTGTCTGGCAAAAAGGTTGAACCTGACCCAACATTCAAAATGTCACCCCACAACGTGCTGTGTTTGCCAGTCTAACACATGCAACTGCACACTCCTGGCAGATTGTAGTACAACATGAAGACTGTATTTCTACTGTTTATCTAGATTTATAAACCTCTGCTGAGTGTGATAAACTCTGATAAACCTCAAAACTCATGGACCTGCACCAAAACTGGACTTCAGGGATCATATTTCAAGTCTCAGTCATACCTGAAGCAACATACACCCCGAAACTGTACCTGTTTCAATGCAGGGCTTCTTCTGCTCTGAACAATGCTATGGCAAGTAAAATAACTCTCCATGTGTATTTATGCATGTAAGATGCAAACAGATACAACTCAAAGATTTAATGCAATGACACTGGTAGTAGTTACTGAACTGACTGAGTTTTCCGGTCCAGATCTACACGGACTTTCTACAGACTGAGGACTGACCTGAGGCGTTACCCATCTTTGAACTTGCCCTTCATTTCATTTGAAATACACACCTGTAAAGATTTGAGACTGAATTCTGCACCATTGTGATGCCATGACAGTGACAATCCGTCCACAGATGTGTGTGTGTATATATATATATATATATATATATATATATATATATATATATATAGTGTGTGTATGTGTGTGTATAAGCACAAGCCAAAGTACTTAAAACCACCTCTGTGGTAGGTCCCGCTACAATAGACATCTCCAGCACCACATTTTGACGTGATGAGACACACACAGACTCACAAGGTGAAAACAAAACCAGCCTCACTGTCGCTGCTGGTAACACTCTCCTGTATTGTGGTTATGTTAATGCTATGGAGCTTCAAGCTGATGCAAGCACAACTAGCAGCCAGATCCATTCAAAAGCCTCCCTATGACACCTCTAGTGAACCCAGCGGTGTGCTTTTCATTATTTAATAGAAAACACCAGGACTCTGATTCAACACCAAAGCACATGGTATAATTCAACATTAGTCGTATAACATTTTGTTTGATCAAGAGGTTGGGCAGATAGTGCCTCAGCCCAGTGCACAGTACAACTCTCCATTGGCACCCAACAAACAATACCACAGGTTTAACTTGAAATTAATATAGCAGGATAGGATCACCTTGCCTTCTTCTCCTCGTATCATCTCTGCTGCCACAACACAAAGAAGGATTGAAATGTAGCAGATAATATACAGCGTGGCTTTATCTGCTGCCCCTAAGCAGCTTTACTCAAAGGAAAGCTCAAACAATGTTGGCTAATCATAGCATTTCAAGAGTCAATGTGTCATCTTGAAATTGTCAAGAACAAGAGGTGATTTCCTCGGAGATGAAACCCTGTTATGGATGCACAATAGAAAAGTAGGGTGCAGGGGAGCAAGGGGGTGAATCAGTGATGACACAGAGAGAGGGAGAGAGAGAAAGAGCGCATGGAGCACAGAGAGCACAATGAAGACAGCAAGACAAATACAGACAAAGAAAGACATATGAGATCGTGCCCCTGCCTCTGTGTACATATGGTGAAACGTGCTGGAGCAGAGAAAGACCAACACATTGAGATAAGCCCCTTTGCTCAGGCTTCCTTTTAAGGGTGATTTGGCAGCTCGGCCTCATGTCTGTTGGCAGGCAGGAACGTATGCCCCCAATCATCTGCTGATCGCTGAATTACTGCATGCCTTTTATTTTTTTTTATTTCCTTTTAACACCATTGGATGATTTAGTGAGGTACTTGGAACACACACAACAGGAACAAACAACTTTACATTCATCACTGGCATAAAGCTGGCTGGCTTCACAGGCAGGTATTCAGCTTTACTGGCACAGCTAATCAAACTCTACCGAAACAGGCTCAACAATACATTTCTTTTCTCATCAGAGCGGCTTCTGTCTGTTTTCATGATAAACAATCAGTTTGGGCTCATGCTCAAATGAAGAGACTGGTGAGTCTGTTGCACCCTGTGGTTGGGCGCTGCTTCCTCTCAGTGTATACAGGAGGTGATGCATTTGCCATATTAGGTAACTACGTCAATGAAATTACTTTACAGTCAGCAGGCGATATTTATAGTAGAAGCACTGTATGGCAGAAGCAGCTCCACAGGAGTGTCTCCAACAGTCTGCCAGAACAAAACACCATGTCTTTCCAGTGCCACTTCATTTCAATTTATAGATACTTCACATATGAAGCATCAGAAATTAATTTATACTAAATATGGTATGAAAATGCTTCTACACATGGAGATGGGTTGATGCTTTCCATTATATACTTACAATAAGTTGTGGTCAACTAAGGCAACCTACTGTCAACGTATGTAACTAAGGAATACAGATTCAAGGGACAGGAATGAAGTGTGACTGTGACCAGACAGGAAAATAATCTACGTAATCCAGATCGAAGCCCTAAAGGCTTTTATAGATCGACGGCATAGATTTTCTCTCTGTCCCCATTTCTACCTGGCTTAGGTTTAATTCAACTCAATTAAATCAACCCATGAGCCCAGGAGTTCGCAGAGAAAGCAATCATTCATCTTTGTGGCGAGCCACTTCATCTGAGCAAAAAACAACAAAAAAAAAACCAAAACGGCCCCTACTCTGCTCCATAGACACCATTAGGCCACTCAATATAGTTACAGCCATGCCAGCTCTGTTCTAATTACTCCAGTTGACATCTAACAAACAGCTCTTCATGGATGCGCTGGCCTCACTCTCACTTAAACAAATGTGGTCATCTTGTCTTCGATGGCTGTTGTCATCATGAATTAGAAGGTTACATTCAGAAAAATAAAAAGTTATCTTTCAACAAGCTCTGTGAAGGTGGAGGATCAAGAAACACAGCCAGAGGTAAATCTGTTCTCTACACTACACACCGCAGCTTTAATGTAAGACAATCAACACAGCCACAGTAGCTATAAGGGATTGTCCTTGAGTGACTGCCACAGAAATCTCTCCCTCATCATGACTACATCAGGCAGCTGCTCACACACACACACGCACACGCATGCGCGGGCGCACACACACACACACACACACACACACACACACACACACACACACACACACACACAACACACACACACACACACACACACACACACACACACACACACACACACACACACACCCCTTCAACAGATACATATTTCATGAGCTATGGTAAACACACTTCTCTCACCAATGCCAATCTAGCATTGAATAATACATTCATAGTGGATCGGCTAATGAATTGAGAGCTTGCCCGAGTGAAAAGAAGAAAGCAAATAACCAATACTCAAAGTAGAAATAGAATTAATGAGCGGTTGTGAACGCTCAAATACACGGTTGTGGATGCTGCTCAGAAAGCTGGGCCATTTCTGTCCTCCACCTAACCTTTGTCTCTGGTCAAAGTTGTACATTAATGAATGCAGGAAAGGTTTCATAGACTTCTCTATGATTGTGGATTTCACAGATGTGTAAATGACGCTACGTGAGATGCTGTGAGTGAAGCTTTGATCTGCTATTCCACGAGCCAAGTTCTACAACAAAAGGCGAGGAAATCCTGAGCTCAGACAAGCATTGTGTAATCTAGTAGAACCTCTCTATGTCTGATCCTCCTCCGCTCTGCTGCCTGTCTCGGCAATCAGTCTAGCTGCCCACACTTAGACGTGCCCCATTGGCAAGAACATAGACCACGACTGGAACCTCCTCTTCCCGAACACACAGTTGTATGCAAAAGGTTTGGCACCTGCAGGCAAATTACATATTTTGTTGATTTCTGACTTGAAAAAAAGTAATTACAACCCTGCACCAAACAGACATTAAAATGAGCCTCCCTTCAAATGTTAATGCACTATTCCTTTTTTTCTTTTTCAAGAAAAACTGAAATAAATGAAAGAGCAATTGTGGCATATGCAAAAGTCTGGGCACCCTACTACTTCTTATTAATCACTCATTAACAACTTCACTGACTCATTAGACCTCAACTGACTTGTTAGGACTCATGAGGCAGGTCAAGAATCGTCATTAGGAACAATCAGCTGATCACTTTTCCAGAGATGATGAATTCTCTGACTCAGCTCCTCTCAACAACTGGCTGAGGATCTGAAAATGATGCTGATTGATGCCTTCAGATAAAACATACCCAGGCATTTCCACTGTCTGAAATGTCATTAAGAGATGTCAGTTAAGGGGGAGTGAGATGTGGAAGACCAAGAAAGCTTTCAGACAGAACTGCAAAGGGAGGTTATTAAGTACTGTCTTAGTATGGTGCCCAAATTTTTGCACATGAGGCATTATTTTCATGTTCATTAAAAAGCAACAGCGCATCAGCATTTGAAGAGCAGCTCATTTTAATGGCTCTTTTCTCTCTCTGAGATAAATGAGTGAAATGAAAATCTCACACATTCAAGTCACCTCACTCTATGAAAACATATATTACTCCACACGTGCATTTTTACTCTCTGGACACATCATCTAGAAAAAGAAAAAGAAAACAGACAAATAGTGACAAAATCTGTATAAACAAAAATATTACAAAGATATTATAAATCCATTGATTCCTAAACTCTATTAAATCGGCCATTATGCAGATAAGGTGTCAAAACAACAGGAAGGAACAATCAATAGGGCAAACCTTGTGTTTATGGTGTAATTCCATTATTCTTCTGACTGAACCTGATGCACCTATAAGCTGTTTAATCCAACAAATCACACGTGGATCATATTAAATGGATCTGATGGTAGAACAGAGTCCAAGTACCAAAAAAAAGTCAGACTGCTTCTTTATTTTGAGTTGAGTCAGACACCAACTGGGAACGCTTGGCACTTGTTCTAAACACGGGACCCATTGATGCCTGATCCCCAGGAAGTTGCCTCCAACTTACATTGACAGATGTTTTATTTTCACTGGTATCGCTTGTAGAAAATGTTGTTCTTTCATTTTGGATATTTTTGCCTTTATTTGATAGAATACAATAGAGGCAGACAAGGAATGTGGGGAGAATGATAAGACATGCAACAAAGGCCCAGATTCAAACAGTGACATTGTGGTGAAGTGGTACGATCACCAGGCCACTATGTTGCTCTAATACATTCTGTTCCCTCACTAATAGAAATGCAGCAGATGAAGCTGTGGACCTGAATATCTAAATACAAAAGAGAAATGTGTTACATTTTACTCCCAAAATGACATCTGACATCATTCTCAGCTCTGTGGCGTAGAACATCCTAGTAACATTTTAAAGTTTCTCTATCTGACACACACTGTGTGCTTTCACAGAGGCATGAAAGGGACCCAGAGTTTCTCACCTAACCTAACCACTCTGCCAGATCTCCCACAGCAGACTGAGTGAGAGGGCAGAGAGAAGTATTTTGGGAAATGAACACCTACCCTCATCAAGACTCTGTAAGCCTATGGAGAGGTGCATACAGTGGAGGTGAGAGGTGGAGGCTGCATGTCCATCAGCTGCACAAACACCTTCATTAAGGTGGGAGGAAATGACAACCTCCAGGTGTACACGATGTGTCCCTGGGAGAAGCCGGGGCAGCGGAGACAAAAGAAGGAGCTGTGGTCAGCGAGCAGACCGACGGTGTCGCAAGTCTCTGTAGGTGTCTGACGAAATTAATTAGGAGAGTGAAAAGAAAATGTCTGTTCAGATCACTGATCACGCTGTGAAAAATATCTTCCCCTGCTGTGACATATTGATTGCCATTAAATGTTCAAGCTGTCACACCATAAATATTAATATTTTAAATCTGGTAACTATATAGTGAATTTTTAAGTTTTTCAGGTAACATGGAGCACGGGACTCTATCACATTTACAGTAAAAACACAGTGTACAGTGTTTCAGCTTGGAGCTGCGATCCTCCTCTTTCCATGTGTCTGTGACGGCTATTTCTATCACTCCAGTTCAAGAGGACGGACACTCATCCCAACAGGCCGGAGAGAGAAAGGGCGTGTGTGTGTGTGTGTGTGTGTGTTTGTGTGTGAGTGTGTGTGTGTGTGGGGTTGGGTGGGGGGGTGGACTTCAGAAATCATTCACTGGTCACTAAGCATATAGTAGTATTTAGACAGCTTTAGCATAATGCCACAGCTTAATGCGTGTTGGCTAATTTGCCAACAGGCTTGATGCGAACAATCTCTCTGCATGTTCTGGTTGGGCGCATGGCCTGATGGGATGGCACACCATTAGCCCAGTCAGACTGCGGGGCCCCGCTGTTAACATTACAATGTGTGCTGGAGCATGACAAAGTGAAGGAGGGCTTCATCTTGCCATATTTGTGTGTTTTCCCAGCACGTTGTGGTCAATGTGATAACACAGATTCAAGGCAATCAATATTAGTAAAAAAATTGCCTCACAATTACAGCTACGGGGTATTAGTATTTTCATAAAACCCCTATTATATATTCACATTCTCTATCATGGTTGGTAATCACTTGTCTCAAACAGTTTAATTACAGCTTGACAATGACTACTTAACGTGATTAGATGTTATACCTTATTGTTGCGTGTGGCATATTACATCAATTATATTAAGAGTTATTATTTTCATGAGGGTGCAGCGCTTGCATGTGATACAGGATGCAGTGAGAGCTGAGTGACAGGGACTTCTTAAAGACTTAATTTTACAAATAAAGTAATCAATATAAGCTACTGCACATCACGTCCCACCACACAGTGAGCTGTAAGGTCTTTTGCATAATTGCAATAAAAAAGTGTATTGGCCTGACTGATTGAATTCAGTCTTGGTAATTGCAGCATAAACAATGTAGTTGACTGTCACAGCTACTGTGCCACTATGCTGTCAGCAATCCAGATATTTTTCTAGTGTCTGCTAGCATATCATGCAGATCCACAGCCTGCCGTGTAATGAGTATAATTACATGGTGCGCATGTGTTACCTGCGGGGTAACACATACACACATACACTCTCACACGCAAGTGGAACGCAACACACATTTTTCCATCCCTATGACCTGTCACTCAAAATTATCCCCAATGGAAGAGACACCGGCTTTCTCTCTGCCCCCCAGCCCCCTACCCCATCTCCTCCATCCAGTGGAATATTCTTCTCTCTTCATCCTCCAGAAATGAAAAAAAAAAAAAAAAAAACAGATGCCAACATTAAACCTGCATCATTTCTAATAGCCAACTGAATCCCTGCTGATGCTGCTGTCCATCAATATGACCACCCATATTCTCAGCCCAACCCCCACCCTTTGATCGACATTAACTCCACAGCTGCCCGCCAAACACCTCCCTCCATTCTCAATCTTTCCTTCTCGCCCCAGTTACTCTTCCTCTCTGCACAGGAGAAGCTCCGCATGCTTCCAGGCATAGTCAGTGCCCCCCCACCCCCACCCCGTGCTATCCATATCCTGTACACTGCTCCCTCCTCACTGCTGTGTCTCGTACACATCTAAGGCATATCCGAGTTGTAAATAGAGTGGAGCTTAAATAACAACAGCCTTGCTTTTGTAAGGATTTGGGGAGGAAGAAAGGAGCTGATTTGTGTGAAAGACTGCTGGCGAAGATAAAATGTTAGGCTTTGGATCTAAATTCCACATGAATGCCTTTCCCTTTAGTGTGCATTATGATGGCAATGGACCATATCATAGTATTTGTTTTGCTTTAGAGCTGTCCCCTGTGATTTATGTTCCCTGAGTGCAAATATTTCATGTCACTATACAAGCAATGTTTCTGTCATGGAGAATGCAGGGGGTATTCAGAGGCTGAATATTAGAGATGTGTGTACATGTGCGCCTGTGTGTGTGCATGTGTGGGTTGGTGGTGAGGCACTTGTGGCAGTGCCAGTGTGTGACCGCAGGCCCCCCTGGCTAGGGAGCAGCGCCTGGAAAGGTTACCCAGCAGAGTGGCTTTTGTATGGTAATGTGACCTCCAGCTCCCTGAAGAGTCCCAACACCTGCCCAGCACCCCCCGCCATCCTCACATCCCCAACATGTTAACTGTTTTCACTGATAGCAACATAACTGCTGTTCTGCTGTTGCTCTGTAATCTTGTTATTTATTGGACATTTATTATGATGAAGGTTTTTAACAGAAAATAAAATAAGTTTTTCTCTTAGAAAAATGTACTGATGTTTTTCTCTTGCAGAAAGATACAGCAAGTATCCATGACTGTAATAATACAAATGATTATTTTAATAATTTCTGAAGCACACAATTCATGTTCAATGTAAATCTCAATGATGTTCAGTCTCAGTTACCGGATGTTTGTAATAATTTTAACATAGTAATTTACTTTAAGAGCAGCTACACCAATAACATTAACAGAGTAGTTACCATGAACTTGATGCTTCAGGTTTAGTGGTGGAAAGCCGTGCGGTAATACACATGCAGACGGCCGACAACCTCCTAAACCTACACACAACTGGCTGAGCATAGAGACAGGGGCTCTAAAGCAATTATAACAAATTAAATGAATGCCCCCAAGTTAAATAGTGTTAATAGTGTTCAGGGAGACAAATTTGAGATGCAACTCACAGTGTGATGGCAAGATCCACTTGGATTGCTGAGTAGCAAACAGTAGCTTTAATTATATTCAAAGCCTTTTAACAGAGAATCAATTCATAGCATGCTGTGACAGGTTGTTCACTTTGGAAATGGACTGAAACAGCCGTGTGCATCGGACTCATTTCTGGTGACACCAAAGTTAGCTTGTCTTACGTTATAGTGAATAAACCTGGAGATGAATAAGTAATACTTGAGAATTGTTTTGTCCCGGATATAATGGAAAACAATGAAACAACTGGCAACGAGTGACACCTTCAGAGAGCTGCTCCATGATTCAGGATGTCATTGCTGAAAATGAAGACTAACATAAGTTGTCAGGCATGAGAAGATAAAAAGATGAAACCCTGCTCACAGGTTCTACATAGATATTTTCAAATGAATTCACTGAAAACTTTTGCCATATTTTTCCTCGCTGCTCACCACAGCATTTCAAACACAGACAGCGAGCGTACGGCTCCACACACTCAGACACCCACTGCGGTTCATGTCCTCTCTCTAAGACCAGCAGATCCTAACACAAGTCCACTCTATCCTTCCATCCAAGGTCTCAGAGGCGCTGCCCACAGGCTGCTGCATAGAGTAGCGTAAGATGCCCAACACCAACCTCTGCCTGAGGCAGCCCACCTACTGAACTCATTTCTCCATCTTCTTCCTGCTGAGCAGCATCTCCAACTCAGCCGTCACTGCCCTCTCACTAAACTCACTATATGCATTATTATATGTGCTGGCTCTGGTTTTCCCTCTTTAAATGCATATTGTCATTAAATATGACTTGAATCGACATCCATATGTGCCATGTAAAAGCCCATTGCCCTGCTACACTTTGTCTATTTATTTATCCATTAAAGAAGTTAATTATGAATGAATGTCACCCTGAATAATGCATGTGCACCCCAGTGCTGCGAATAAATAGCTGGTACACCTTTGCTTCCTCCCCTTCAGTGTTCCGTCAACCCTTTTAGCAGCACCGTGCACTACTGTAGGTTACTGGTCTTTCTCCCTCTCTGGAGGGTTCCTCGCACACTTAGTCCTTATTAAAATCCCTATGGCATATAAACACACACACAATGACACATGCATGCACGCACACACAGAGACGCGCGCACAGGCCAAGGACCGTCTGCTGGTACAAACCATTTATTAAAGCTCCTGTGAAGGTCCTGGCAGTCAGCCAGAGGGAGACATGACTTTGGATCCCATTCATGTCCACATCAGCAGAGTAAAATGTTTCTAGGTGTTGATCCATGACAGCCATTATTGCTGCAATCCAGTTTTATCACTGTCAACTTCTACAAAAGGGAAAATAAGCCCTTTTTCTGCACTTTAACAGATTGTCAATACAGTTCACCCAATCCAAACAGCTGCTGAGGGAGTTTATTTGCTTTTGAAGACATGTTTTGAATAGGGAGGAGAGAAACTGCCCCACTGTCATCTTATCTATACAGGGCCACAACCTCCCTGAAATTCTATCATATAATGGGAAAACGTAACCTTCAAACGGACCTGATCCGAAACACATTCAATGATTACTTCTGAATCCACAATATTAAGAGACATAAGGGGCAATGTGAACACGTTTATCAGGAGTATCTGATTATGTTAAAGCTAATTTGTAGCTGGAGCACTGAAGAACCTGCTTCAACCTAAAGCTTAACAGAAGTTAAAATGTAGATTTCATTTTAACAAAGACAAAGTGAGTCTTACTGTAGTGCTGAAAGGCAAAAGATTTCAGCATCAAATTAAGATGCAATAATCAGTATCAATACTTTATGCACTATGATATCCTTTCCAATCAAATACAGTGACTTCCACGTTCATCCGTGATCTTATGTCTAACATGTCAAATATACAACTATACTGTTTATGTACCATAGTTTTTATTGCACTGCAGTAATCTTCCCATTGAAGTATAATGTATTCTTAAACAATCTTTTATCAAAATGCGTACAGTCAGTTATTTGTGTGAACAGTTATTTATTTGCACTAATAATGGCAGTCTCCCATGTTTTTGTCATTCTCATTATAATATTACAGGTTTTTGTTTTTTCATTGTGTGTTTTCACTCTATGTGCCTTTGTAATTCCTACTCAGGACAAATAAAGCTTCTTGAATTGAATTGAAATTGTAATGTGAAACTAACACAATAACGGTTGTTAATAATTGTTGTTAACAATGAAACACAGCAGATTGCAATGAACATCCTTTTTATTGTTTTATGTGACTTTGCTATATCATTATATATGTCAATAAAAAACAAATTCTTCATGAAGAAACACTGATTTCAACTGTATCACTCAGCCTTACAGTCAAGACAAGTCATGGTATTATAGCCTGATAATTCTCTATCCACTGTATCACATCTATTTACAGCGATGACTGTATGCTGAGGGAACATAAACTACAACTAGACTAGACTAAAGGCCAAACACCAACATAACCTCAGATAGAGTTAAACAGCACCATCTCATTCTGCTCTCTGAAAAGCTGCAACTTTGCTCATTGCCCCATGCCATGCAGAAAAAGTGCAAAGTGGTCTGAAGTCTGCTGTGTCATCACCATTCATTACTACCACGGGTGACATCAGGTAATACCACAATTTATTCTTCATTCACTGACAGGCATATATCGTATTTAATTCAAAATTGCAGAGAGGGAGCGATGGTGCAGCCCAGGGGTGCAGTAATCATTAAGGGGCATGAAACTATACAATCCTAATTTACAACTTCTTCTTCACCTCCATTCTGTGTAGAGGGAATGATCTACAACAAGGTGGTCTGTTTCAGCGGTCAGAGGAGGTCTAATGCATTTGGTAGAGGCTGATAACAGTGCTTCACTTTCACACCGCGCACTCAGAGGGAATTACAGGGCTGCAGAGAGGAGAATGTTTGAGTGCTTTAGTTAAAACCAGGGGTAAATGCTATCTCGTGCTTACATACTCCCTGATCCATGCACACTGAGGCGGCCTGATCATTTCAGAGCTCGCTCCATTTAAATTTTCACTTGACACGGTCACTCATACTGTATATTCTGCCTTACAGAAATCGATTGCGCAGCCAAAGGCCTCTCCGTTTCTACAGAGTACTGGTAACCAGCCAAGCCTTACCTGGATTGAGAGATACGAGGATGAAAGGATGGGGTGCACAGAGACCGTAGCCGTGGGGGAGGGATTTTAGCACAGGGTTGAAGGTGTTCAGGTAATGCTTTACAGAGGAAGGGTATGGATCATCCCACGGGAGGAGCAAGGCAGCAAATGTGTGAGTATCAATTAGCTTTTTGGTAAGTGCTGGCTGTTATCTAAGAGGCTGTATGAGCCTTCAACGAGTAATCTATCAGTCTAACATACTCACTCGCTCTCTGTTGGCCCAGCTGAGACATGACCGATTCCGTCCTTTTAAAATGCCCACCCAGCAAGTCCAATGCTAGACCACACCCTGACCAGTCACCCTGTCACTTTCCCGCCCAGTAACTGCTTCTACACTAGAGGAGAGAAACTGAGCCAGCGCTTCCCTCAGTCAGCGTGGCACAGTCTCAGCCAACGCTGTTCATCACCCTCACAGTGAAGGCTAAATATGAACACACATATGAATATATGAATAACTGAACAAGTGGTTATTGTTATTCACCTGCACGCACTGTGCCGAGCCTGCAAAGTCTTTTGTTTGGAGCCTGTAGTTCTGCTGAGCATGGGCTTTCTGACAGAACGTCTGAAGTGGGGCAGAGGGGAGTGGGAGCACAGGTGTTACTGAGTGGATCTTTTACTGAGAAAGAATGACCTGTGTCTGCAAATGCCCCCTCTGTCCGTCTCCGGAGCCGCCTCCCTGTGCCCCTGTGCCCTCTTTCTTCAGTGGCTACCATGCTGGCATAAAGACCTGCCATTTGGGCAGATGGCGGACAGCAGGGGTCCCCCCCCACACTTCCTATGTCAGTGAAGTGCTGCCCCCCTGAGTGCGTCTAAGATGCAGCTTTGGCCCATATGCCCGATTGGAAAAAGTGAGTAAAGCAGAGAGATGGACATCTGCACGCCAAACATCTACCTTCTTTCAGCCAAGTTATTTTATCTCAACACAGATGTCATCTCCCACGACACTAACAACAACTGAACCCAGGCACCTTCTACAGAACACTTCAACATAAATCCTGAGGATGTACACTACATCCATCCAAACACCCTCATTTTGTCAAAAGCTGGCAGGTGATACCCTACACCTGTATGCTGTTGCCACCACTGCTTAACCTTGGCCTACAACACCTGTCTGTTTTGGAGATTCATGGATTAGTGAATCTACATATGGAAACAGTCAGACTCTTATTCACATCACATTATTAGGACGTGTTAGGAGAGAAAGTGACTTCACTGTGAGTCTGCTTACTTCCTCCTCTGTTGGTTGTGCTGCTGATTCAGCATTTAAAAACACATGCACATGCAAACAGGCTTGTACAGATACAAGTCATCTTTTCTTATTTTGGTTTTTGCTCTCTTATCTGTCATGTTGTGCTGCTACAACATCTAAAAGTCCATGAATTTCAGATTTATTCAGTTAGAATCGCACATGAGACAAAATGATCCAGTCATTCAATGTCTTACTGTAGAAAGGGAAATCTATTGATGTTAATGTAACATAGAACCTGCTGTTTGCATGCTTTACAGTACATACCATCTCGTCCTTCCTATAAGTATTGGACTAAAGGTCTACACGGGATGAAAGCTGGGGAAAGTGGCTTTGTGCCTACTGCTACACATCAGGCTCTTCAAGTTCATAATGTCATACTGACACCAGGAGACAGGCAGTGCCAGGGGTGATGCCCAGGAGTGAAGGGAAGGTCAGTGAAGCTTCACAACCGAACTGGTGCTGATGCCACAGCATGTATGGCTCAAGTGCTTGGCAGTGCATCTTAACAACAAAATGTGACATTTTTAGAAGCTGTCAAATTGCAGTCTAAAAAGCGGTCTTGACTGGGGACTGAGCCAGAGCACTGCTGCAGGGCTTTCAATCTGCCCGTAATGGGAAAGATGGAAGAAGATAAGATTCCAATTCAGCCATTTCTGCACGGCCCAATGTGATCACATTGCAATCCGACAGGGCATTTGGGGAGTTGAGAGAATTCTTAAAAAGACAGAATATCTTCAAGTATGGCTTGGTACTCACACAAATCCTATCACTGCTCCTAATTGTTCAACTCACTGAAAGTAAGGGATATAATCTGGTAGCATTACCAACTCTGTCCTCCGTCATAAATGACACAGATGACAATGTGTCAGCATGAAGAATGGTGCACTCATGCGCACACCAAAACAACAATTTATAAGTTGATCAATTGTGTTGTAGATTATTTTTCATTTAAATGCTGCTTTAATCTTGTGTATTTCGATTGTATTTATCTTATTTCCACAAGTAAATCATGCTACGTGTTTGTTTGAGGAATCACTGCAATTCAGTGTGCAATTACAAATCTTGCAAATGCTCCAGGATCAATAGTGATTTCAACACTGCAGCAATTACAACACAATGACAACAAATAAAACAATTTGTAATATATATATTTTAACATGACTCTTATCTCATTTAATTTAAATTTTCTCTCATTAACTAATTCAATCTTTCCTGTCATTATCCTGTGACCCCGCCCCTCCAATGTTAGCTCACCTGAGCAGAGCTGCCAAGTATCGATGGTTTATTCACATTCATGTTGTTCTTAGAAATGTGGAGAAACAAAGGAACCTGCACACACTCTAGGAACCGAGCAACACACTGTGGCTCAATTTACAACCAACAAATATTCATCCAGTAAGACCACTAAGCATTGTAACACTAATCCCATGAACAGAAAGCACAGCCTGATGACCGGAGCCTCTGCTGTGACATTGAACGCATCAACATGATGCAAAAAGAGATGCATATTAATAAACACGTCTGAGGTGGTGCAGTTTGCGTGCACTTAAGAGGAAAGTGCATAAAGATGAACTCCAGTTACTCTGTGCAGATGTAGAAACAACACTTGGCATGACATGAAGCACCGTGGCTGAACACAAAGAACGCAAAGATATGAGAGCAATTTCTGATTTTTAATTAGCCACTCAAAGAATCAGTAATTACGTATATTTGTTGTCTTTGTACTCTTAATAACACAAAAAAACTTTGCTCTGGCACTCTGCCAAACCGCACCAACAGGGTATCATGCTTTCCAACTCCCCATGCACATATACATGCTGTCTAAACCCCATAAACTATTTTTAATTAATCTTCAGGACTCTTTTTGTGGCCTGGCTTGTCTTTATGAGAATGGGCTTTGAATACAAAGAGAAAAGAGAGAGAAGGAAGAAAAAGATTTTTTGTGTCTTTTAGCCAATCTAAATTCTCACATGTTTCTAACAAAAAGCTCATGAGTTGCTGAAACAATACCTTCTTATCTGCAGGAATTGGGTGAAATTTCCACTCTGTCTCTCTTTTTATTAGGCCATATTCAACCTGTCGCCATTAAGAACGAAGCCTGGAAAGCTGTTTCATTCTGCGATGACATACTGATGCTGACTGACTCACCGCTTTACCTTTACCACCAGGCCTAGGTTAGAAAACAGCAACTAACTAACCACTGGTCATCACTCACTGTGGCACGTCCGTCTGTGGTATCTCCTGATACAGAGGGGAGAGAGGAGAGGAGAGGAGAGGAGTGAGGAGAGGAGAGAGGAGAGAGGAGAGGAGAGGATAAACAGCTAGGTGTATGTGGGGGAAGCCTTTTGTTGACAGTCAGCATCAAAGCATTAGCCTCCTCGTCCTCTCAATCTCTGTCAAATCGTCATCAAACCTTCTTGAAAATCAAAGGAACTTTCCTCACACTTGCTGTGACATCAACTCTTTGTCTCTCTCTCAATAACCCAGACACATGCACATTTCATCTTGGCCCACCAAGACATACCAGTGAGCACACTGCACTAAACTCTCCTCTCTAAAAGACTCTGCTGCTCTGCTGTTCGAGCAGTGGAGAGGTAGCATGCTGAAAGAGACTTGAAAAAGAAGGATGACAGGAAGATGATTGTAAGAAATGATCCCAGTGATCCCATTACTGAGCTATTTAGCTTTTTAATTTGAGGTCCCTACGCAAACCAGGACCAAGACGTCCAGGCTAACTGGGAGTAGCTCAGTGTTTTTCTTCTCTAACGACTGCTCCAGCAGTAACGAGGAGAAGGCAGAGTCTGAAATGTGAGCTCAAAGAAGGAAGCAAGAGAGCATGTTCCTCTAATCTCTTTCAGATAGGACTGGAAAAGGCTCCATGGTGCATTTGGCTGCTTTGTGTTTTGAGTCAAGGATCAGACTAGAACTTCTGATGGTAGAAATCTGCTGCTTTTTGAAGTGAAGAGTGTTTTGAAAAAAGAAAAGAAAAGAAAGATCAACAAGCTTAATTTTTATCTGCAAACAGATGTGTGTCTGAAATGTTACATACTCTTATGTTGGTAAACTACAACTCATTTTCCAACTTTTTCCAACTTTTTTGAAACCTAGGGAAAGGCGAATGCACCCACTGGAAATATTGGGATGTTGGATCTGGCTCTACAAACAGTGGCCAGTTTGATATTTTGGTGATCAGTGGTTAAACATGGTCCTGTGGTCAAACTGGAAACTGTTTGGGATTAAGGAGAATATTGTATCAGTGGTTAACAGCACCAGCAACTCATACACATCTTTGTTTACAAGTCAGAGGTATTTATTCAAATACCTGGAGAGGATTACACAAATTGATTTTTTCTTTGCTAAGTAACTTTCCCCCTGTCCTGTCGCTATCAAATCTAATCACAACAATTACAGCCTTGACTCTGCCCTAGCACATTATACTGTATATTGTTTGTTGCAGCCACAGGCCTTTCTCTGTTTCAATTAAAACTGCAGGAGTGCTGCCAAAATAAATGTCTGTAAAAGCTGCCTCAGGTGCAATGTTTGGGAAAAACCACTGGAAACAACAAGATGCAAGAAGCTATGTGTTTGTGTTGGTTGAGGCTATGAAGGGAGGAGAGATGACGCTGCTTGAGCCCCGATTGTTTGACACATCCACAAAATCAACGTCCGTTTTCAGGTGCCCCTGATTTGATTGATTAGTTATTATCAGGTCTCCTGGTGTCAGTATGACATTATGAACTTGAAGAGCCTGATGTGTAGCAGTAGGCACAAAGCCACTTTCCCCAGCTTTCATCCCGTGTAGACCTTTAGTCCAATACTTATAGGAAGGACGAGATGGTATAATGATGATATCAAGTTATTATCAAGTTATAACCCACTATGGAGAGCACAGAATTGCACAGCAAGTATAAGTGTGTGTCGCTATTAGCGTGGTGCTAGCTGCTCCTACAGTAAAAGCAGTGTTCATATGTGCAGAGTAAGAAAGTGTGAGCTAAAGAACAGCAGGCAGCACGTACAGTATCTATCCAGCTACCTTCATACCTTCAGATCACAGGAAGCTTTCACTCATTTGAGCGGAAAATGAGCCAATGAGTCAGTAATGGTTTAGAGTCGGGTCCAACCCTAAACCAAGCACTAATTCTGCTTCCAACTGACACAATTACTTATATTTAAACTTACTTATCAGTACTAAAACTGGTAAATAATGTGCATGTAAACTGAACAATACTCTATATATAGAATATTTCATTAAAATGATATTTCTTCCTTTTGATTCATTACATTAAAAAGTTCCATAGGTGTTCCACAGAAAACACACACACATATATATATATATATATATATATATATATATATATATATATATATATATATATATATATATATATATATCTATATATATATATATGTGTGTGTGTACACCTTACAATAATATATCTCTAACATCTGAATGAGGGTATCTAACTGTGTTTTCTGTGGAACACCTATGGAACTTTTCAATGTAATGAATCAAAAGGAAGAAATCTAATTTTAATCAAATATTCTATCACGCTTAAAACTCCTCAAATGCCACATGCAGTATGTTACTGAGGAGAAAAGCAAAGGTGCATTCTGAGCCTCAACTCAGCAAAGTCAAATGTTTGCTGCGCTTCATGCCTCAGCAAAGACATTTAACGCACAGGAACTATAAGCAGGACCTTTAACTTAAAGCTATCACAAGCTTCACAGACTGTTTCAGCAACGTAGCTTCAGCACGCTAAAGATGCCAATGTGCAGTCTGACCTCCTTGCATCTCTGTCACATTTTGTGTATTTGTGCACATTTGTGAGAGCAGCTCTAACAACCATGGATGAAACCTGATATTTTCATCCAGGAGATGGGATGACTCGGACACTAGAAAGCAGAAGTCAGGTATTCTGGGAGAGCTGTTACTGAGGTCATCAGATGTGATACACTAGCTTAAGGCAACTGCACCCACTCTTTAAAGTGAGGATGCAGAGGAGACAACATACAGTGCCTGTCTTCCTCAGTCTGGAATATCTGACAGCCTTCCTTTAGCAGTCTGCTTTTTCCCTCACGCCCTCGTACACAAGCATATAAATATACAATGGAAAGTGCTGCGAAACCCACACAGACGCAAACATCAGTGTACGCACTCGCTCTGTCAGTCTGTTTCAGAAGTGAAATTATTCCATCTCTCAGGGGTCCTGTTAAGCTCTTACAAAGCCTCAGTGCGTACAGCAGGTAGATTGATTGTGACTTATTAACTGTGAGTGAGCCTAACAGAGTGCATTAAAACAAAAGGAAATGTGATATCCCCAACCATCAAGTGCTTGTTAGAGCTTTAATCAAAGCCCTTCCAAATCTGCATACAGAGTCCTGGTCATGAATTCCAAATGGCGTCTTTAAAAACAAGGAGACCACACCACAGAGCCGTGTTACACAAGAGGACCCACAAGATATTTTACAAAGATCTGCCTCACCAGCGCTAGAATAAGAAATTGTTCTGGATAATTACGGCTCTGGCTTTCATTGTCATCTACATCATATTTCTCGAAGGACTGTGGCACATGAAGAATCACTCAATTTCTTAACTCTCTTCCTAAATGAGCCTAACGATTATCATTATCACAAACAAAAATACCTATAACTAATTCATACTCGAGTGGCACAAAACAGCACCTGACCTCATTTGATCTTGGATACGTGCTGCTTTTCACCATTTGCTGTTAAATAGCAGGCTGCCAGCCAGCAATGAGCAGCAGTATTGATGGCAGCACTTCTATTTAAGCCGTGTGAATATGACTGAGAAGTGTAAAACACAGCCATCATATCATATCTGCTCTGCACAAGCAAAAAGGTTCCACATGTTGGCCCCAGTGAGAAGCAGAAGAACTGAATGAACAGTGGAGGTCATTTTTGGACCCAGAGCTGCACATTTATTCTGCAATATCTTTTTAATCACAACTTTAACATCCACAATTTATTAAGTGCTCACTTTGGTATCAAATCAAGCACTCTCTATTTATGGCTTTATTAACCGACAGGTGTTTGTTCAAGGGCACAACAACCAAATGCTCCATGTGGTGTTAACTGCATTTTCTGTAAAGAGATAAATTATTTTTATTTTCTTGACTGCAAATGGAATGAATTATTATTCTAAACACACGGTGAACAGTTTCCACTGGGACTATATATTTTCTAGGTGGTAGAGCAGTGGAGACTGTTCACAGCGAGGTCTGTGGATTACCCAGAGCAGCTGGGACACTCTTTCAGGTATGAGATGTTGCTGCTGAATTTTTTAAATGTAATTTTTCAGTGCTGTGAGCATCACAAAAACAATTCCATTTACCCCTATTGTACTGAAGTGGAGTCAGATATCTTAGAGACAGATATCTGAAAACATGGGCATATATAAAAGCAAAACTATCCGCATGGCTACACACCACAAAGAGTGAAAATGATTTTTGTAACCTGGGAGCACAGACCCTTTAATTCCATCCATTGTTGTTATATGACACACACACAAATATATATATATATATATCTGGGATATATATGTAAGATTTGTATAAAGCAAGTTTAAAGTCTTGGTATTTCCAGTACAGTGTGACACTTTCTGTCAATTTAAAATGTTCTAGTTGAATAGTTCAATAGATAATCCTGATTGTGCAAACAATTGTGATGATGATTTCAGCTCTAATTGCACAGCTGAGTCTCAGTAAAATTGGACTTAAAGCAAGTTAAAGAGTAGATAGAAAGGCTGATAATTTCTTGAGCAAACACAAGAAAGGGGAAAAATAACAGGAACAAGCACAGCTATTCACAACAAAGTTAATCAGGCTTGCCTGAAAACAACCGAAGCTTCAGTGGATGTCTAATTGGATTAAACCAAAGCAGAGGATGTGTTTTGTGTGCTGTTGTTGATGGCTTGACCTCTAATGGCAGTCCTTTTTTTAATTTCTCCAGATTCCCAATCAGACTAAGACTAATGAGTACTGGCACATCTGACACACGGTGGCCAGACAGTTTTCTGGAGAGAGACTTATAAGTTTAACTGAGGGAGAATTGGTCAAGGTCACTGAGAGAGGGCGAAGCAGCTCCAGCAGCGTAAAACTCACACAAATCACAGACTGTCTGCGAGCCGCTCTCTCCTCCAGGGGACATTTAACCCACTCCTGCGATGACCTTTCCAGGCAAGAAGTGCCGTCAGTCACTTCAGAGGTTTATGTGGCAACGTATACCTGCCAGGACAGTTGATGACACATTTCAAACTGAACGTGCAAACACCTTGGTGCTGTTGAGGAGAGTCAGAAGTGAGAGGAGGGAGGACGGCTTACAGCTCCCTTAGGCTGATGCTAATATCATCCATGCTCCTCTACTGTAACCTAGTGTTCCAGGCCTACTATACTGTAATCAACTGTTAGCCTCCATTACACAAAATAAACATCAGAGGAGCTCAACTAAAGGAACTCATCACACTAGACATTAACATTTACTGCATTCATTTTAAAGGAGCTGTTTGTCAGTTTTCTCTGCTGCTGAACGTGGTTTCCTGTCAGCAGCAGGTGGAGGTGATCGTCACCTGACAACAGCTTCAGCCATCGTCTTTATGACACGAGAGGTTATAACACGTACTGTGAGCAGCTACGTCTTCAGGGCGGGTTGGAGGCTACAGTGAGTCTCTATCAGAAAGAGACGAGACAGGCAGAAGCTAGCTGGTTAGCATGCTAACTTCAGTAGAAGACATGATATGATAGAGACAAGAGAAGAGCTGCACAGGTAATGAAAATATAATCACAATCTCAGCAAAACTTCCATATAGCTGCTTTAAGTTGAGCAGTTTTTCTTCCTGTCAGCGGCCGTTTGCTCATGGAGGAGTGCTGGGTCTCTGCAAATAACATTACAGAGAATGATCTGGATCTATATGATAGTGCCCTGAAGCAACTTCTGTTACAATTCGTTGCCATGTAAATAAAATGAATTGAATTATTAAGAAAAAACTGAGAGGAAATATGCTGCCTTTAAAGAAGAAGAAGAAAAAGAAGACCCCCTCCTGACCCAATCAGGGACAAACATTTTGTTTTGGTTGCAAAGGCCAATCACTGAATCTATGGAAAAAGCTGACACACAAAGTCCCTGTGTTACATGAAATTAAACTGTGAGCATGAACAATCATAACTAGTGTGGCAATGATTATTCACATAACTGCATCTCTGATTTCACTATTTTTACAAACACATTACTGTCAAAGTGACTGAGCTGCTGCGACCTCAGCAGAAATGCCTCTATATTTACTGTGAGTATGGCAGGATCAATTAAGTTTGTGTGTGTGTGTGTGTGTGTGTGTGTGTGTGTGTGTTTGTAGGTCAGCGTTTTAAGCAATGCCTATAATCTGAGAGGCTGTGAGCCATCAATGACTAATGTGTCAGTCTGTCACAGTCAAGGACCCACCATATGGCGCCAGTGCCCCCCCATTTAAACTAATGGGTGGGCTGGGAGAAACAGCACAGCTAACTAACCACACTCACTTAGCTGAAGTGTCTGTTGCAGGGATGCTAATGGTATGCAGTTCAATCATTGGACATATCAGCAATTAATAATTGATTAACCATGAAAGATTATAAAATGTTTGTCCCTGATGAAAACTTTAAACAACTGATGAGAGATATTTTTGCTGCACAACTAAATATGACATGCGAGCCATCAGCTGAATAACCACCAGTGATATGAGCACACACTGATACATTGATAATATATTCCTGATTGATCAACATTAACTGGTCAACAAAGCGAGTCTGTAGTCTACTATGTGATACGTGTGAGCCAATCAGAGCAGACCTGGTCTGTTGAGGGTGGCCCAGACGGACAGTGGAGCTGTGGCCACCTCTCCCAGGAAGCTCTCCAATTACCAGCGCGTGGTGCAGCGTCTGGTTGACTCATGAGAATGCATTACGCACATGAGGAAGCTCATAGATTTGAGGTGCTCGATCTCTTTCTGTCATCGCCTCCTCTGTCTGACCCCCATCACCCCCCCGCCCCTCCTTTCTCTACCCCCCCCACTGCCCCTCCTCTCTCTGCCTTTGTGACTTTTAATTTCATATTTTTCCATCACCTTTTTTTATCTCCCTTCCTCAATTTGTTTTTTCTAAATTGAAAGTAATTTCAAAGATATCAACTGAGAGAAATGGAGGTAAAGGAGAGGGATTCTTTCTGTATTGCCTTTCACCTCAGCATCTTCTTTATATAAGAGTCAGAGGAGGCTGATGTGACCTAACCTTGCCACCACATGGTGAACACTATGCCAACCCTACTTGCATCCCTGCTGATGACACGGCGGCCATGACAGTCCATCAGCGTCTCTCCCTGCTAGGAGGCACTCCAGTGCTCTTTTGTTTTCTCCACTTAAATCTCCCCAAAGTCACTTTCAAAGTCCAGATTTAATAATCAGCTACCAAGGAGAAGTGTCAGGGGTCAAGCTGGCTAATGTATTAATACAGCTATCAGTGGCTGGTTAGGTCACTATTACCTAAAACACACTGACATTATCTCCATTATCAGGCGCACAGGTTGGACGGAGTGATGTCCCTACCTGGATTACACTGTCAGTCAACTACAGCACAGATGTAAGAAATGATTCTCAAACTATTTTTGCTAAATTTGCTAAGAACTGTGATTCAGAGTGAGCATTACTACTGTTTGAATACTAAAAGAATTATATATATATAATACATTTAATTTATATATTTGGCAAGTCACAAATATATTGATACTGAACATATTAGAACATATTAACAGATTAACATATTAACATATTATTAAAATGTTCACAGATGTTTTGGAATTTTTTGTAAGATCTGCAGTCCTGCAGTAAAATATCAACCTTATTTAACTTTTCTATACTTACAGTTATGTTCACTCACAGCTTGTAATCTCTATGAGACAACGTTGCATTTCTTTGTTTAGGTCTCCTTCTTTAATTATTTATGTAACACAGACTTTGTCAAAATATCCTGTTGGTATTAATATAAACTCAGTACTGCGTTAAGCCAGAGTAAAAGAAGCAAACCCTTGTATTTCCTTAAACAACAAAAAAAAAACAATACTCTGTGATGAATACCGGCTACTTCACCTGAGCTTCACCACCACAAGAAAGTACAGATGTATTACTGTATGCATTATATGTGTGTAGCATACATACCTGGCCTGGCATCAGTCACAAGCCATTAAAGAAGTTCATCGTAAGGACATGCAGAGTTACGGACCCACAATTGACACTTTGTGACTCTTCCCACCATCAAACTATCAAATTGATAGGAAACAGAGACAAAGGACCCCTCTTCCACAAACAGACCATGCTGTTAGCATGTCCGAACGACACAGAACCAGACCAAAGGTCAAAGGGTCAGCTCCAGAGGATCAACCAATGGACACCAGACAACTGGAGAATATAGGCAAAATCTCCAGTTTGAAACAATAAGACTTTGTCTAATGATATTTGATTGTTTCTTATATAGGACAAGTAACAACAAAAGGACTGATTAACACTAAGGTGTGAATCCTGGCCTCTCTGTGCCATGCATGAACACACACACCAACCTCCCTTCCTCTGTCCCTCTCTAGATAAGAGTCATAAACTACAACCCACATTTCAATCCTGGGTAGTGACCAGCAGAACTCTCTTCACAGACACAGATCAAAGGATGAATGTAAAATTAAATATCTGACTGTTCTGTAACTCATGAGATGTTCCTATGCAATAGTTTAATCCCAAACTTCTATCCAATAGAATGTTTGAAATGTAACATGTAGATTTTAAGACAATGTCCTTCCTGTGACCATACTGTCAGCATCCTTCACACAAGGTAACACACACTACATGACATCCAGAATGTGCATATTATTATTATTACAGTCAAAGAAATGTTTATATTGTTGTTTGATCAATTAACCACTTGTACCATGATTAATTCCAGGTTTGAAGGATGTAATATGAAATCAACACTCCTATTACTCCTCTCTGCCATTATTAGTGCAAATAGTTTAATGTTATTTCACTTAATGTTTTGTGGTCATAGTGGAAGACGGATGTGCGAATTTATAAGTAAACTCTAGATTTAAATTATTCCAAAGTTCAGTGGAAAATTACTCTCTTCTCCAAGTGGAAACACAGGAGATTGGGGACGCCCCTGAAACATGCACCCGCCCCCCAGCGGATAAAACAGTCGTGATCAATTCACATAGTTCAGTTCAGAACAGGCCAGAAGAGAACCAGAAGAGAAAGAAAAGTCAGAGAAACCCAGATGACAAGAAGATGCGAGAAGCGAGAAACGATGCAGAAACTAGAAGCTGAGAACTTTGCTCAAAGCTCAGAGTCCCGGCTCAAAGCCCGGCTCTGTAGCCATGTAAACTCTTAGCTCTAAGCTGCTCGCCACAAACTCATGGCTCTTAGTCATTTCGCACTTTTCGCGTCTTTTATTTTTCTTTGCCACAAGCTCCAAGTAACATGATTTTTATCTACATGTGCGATCTTTTATTTTTATAAGCCAAGTCAAGATCAACTGAACCAAAGCAACAGAAGTGCCTCAGAGTAATTTTGTAACTTTTAATCATCATCAAGTTTTCCTTTTTGAAGATCTTGGCAACTTTAGAGTCATCTGGTCAACGCCAGCCTCCTCTAAAGTTATCCAACCAAAGTGAAGAGCATTAGAGTTTATTTCGCATCAACCCACAAGAGACACCAGCAGAGACACCTCTGCACGACCTCCTGCAGAGAAGCCGAGCAGAAATCAAGAGAGCCCGAGACAGAAAGTCTCCTGGCAAACTCCACCAGAGCTGAACCGCTGAGACACCGGCAGAATCCGTCATCGTGATAACGGGACACGGCCTCCAGGAGAATCCACCTATATCCCGCGTCTCCAGGGTTACCACGGCAACCACAGCCACCTGGGTTCCAGCCGAGTGTCTTCAGCTACAGCGCAACTCACAGTATGCCGGTCTTAACACTCTGCTCATGACTGGGTTGATGTCAAAATATAGCAATATTTAATCATCAAACCTAATTCGTAGATATAGTATCATTAGCTGTATAGCCATAGTGTATAGCCATAACATATTCTCTCCACCCATTGCCAACTCATCACACTGTTCATTTTCTTATTATTTTCCATTACCAGCTTCAGCTCAACGCCAGCAAGACAAAGGAGATGATTGTGGACCCCAGGCTGAAGACATCCCACTTCACACCAGTGAACATCCAAGGACTGGACATCGAGGTGGTGGAGAACTACAAGTTCCTGGGGGTTCACCTCAACAACAAACTGGACTGGTCCACCAACACCCACGCTCTCTACAAGAAGGCCCAGCGTTGCCTTCACCTGCTGAGGAGACTGAGGTCCTTTGGTGTGTGTGGGGCTCTCCTCAGGACCTTCTATGACTCTGTGGTGGCCTCAGCCATCTAATTCGCTGTGGTCTGCTGGAGAGGGGGCAGCACTGACAGGGATAGGCAGAGGCTCAACAAACTGATCCGGAAAGCGAGCTCTGTCCTGGGCTGCCCCCTACACTCCATTGAGGAAGTAGGTGACAGGAGGATGTTAGCTAAGCTGACATCCATCATGAACAATAACTCTCCCCCTCTGAATGACACTGTAGGGTCTCTGAGTAGCTTCTTCAGCAGCAGACTTTTACATCCTCGCTGTAAGAAGGAGAGGTTCCGCAGGTCCTTCATTCCAGCAGCTGTCAGACTCCACAACTCCTGCTCTTCCTGACCATGTGCAAACTTGCACTTTTTCATGTACATATCGTGTGTATTGTGTATATTGTATTTATTAGTGTATATTTGGTGTATTTTTGATGTATATTTCCATAGATGTTTATTCTATAGATGTTTATTTTCTGCTGTGGTAAATGAATTTCCCAGTTGTGGGATTAATAAAGTCAATCTAATCTAATCTAATCTAATTTTCATCTTGCATATTTCACCTTGCATTTACTCTGTAGATGGTAGTTTAGTTAATAAACTCCTTTATTTACACCCAGTTGTTGTCCTGTTGTATTCTTTTGACGTAGAGACTGGAAATCCATTGAATCGAGAAGTCATGGCTTCCGATATGAGATTGATAAATTTGGCAATGAAGTAATTCATTGTTGTCCTCCCAGAGGACTGGTGCCCCATTTCAACGAGAGTAAATCCTAAAATATGGTGTTAACGCTACATGTGTTACTCTGTGTTTGTTTTTACCAGCAGATTTAACATAGAGTTGTTGTAAAGGACAATACAACAGCAACAACAGACAATACAGAATATTATATCATATAATAATTTGTAAGGTTTCACTTAAGATAGACACGTCAGGATCAGCTCATTCTAGGCCGTGAAGACACCATGAAAGATACTGTCACATGACACACATCATCTCATCACTGTTTACATTTAACTGTATCGCTACTGTGTTTTGTGATGCTTATAGCAACAGTATTCTGCTCTAGCTCCTGTACTTTGATTAATGTTTACATAGGAAGAAGGTCCACATGTTACATTTAGGGAACAATAAATAAAATGGAAAAGACATTTCTTAATAAATCCCCTGACAGTTTTTGTTTCGAACGCAGCCCTGCTACTGAGTCCGTCATTAGAGTTTATGTGAACATGTTTTTCACCATGGTGAATCACTGTGCCCCATGTGCCTGGCCCACACTGTCTCAAAGGTTAGCAGTGACGGCAGAAGCCACGTCCAGCCCACTCACCGGGGCTTCTCTCGGCCAACAGAACCACTGACAAAGCCTCGGCCCCGGTCGAACCTCGCAGAAGCGACCGTGGCAGCCATGCACAATGAAGAACAGATGCGGTATATGGGTAGAGTAATATAGTCTTAGGCTGCCTCTGCTGCACCTGATGATATGGAGCCAATAGAGGCATTTGTCAAATGCGATCAGGTGTGATGGAGGGAAGAGATAGAGTGGGGGTAGAGAAAGGGGGAGGGAGTGGGGGGAATGAACAGCTTGAGCTCTGCCAAACTCTCTTTGGAGCATCAGCTGTGCAGGGACAAAGACCAAAACATGAGCCCACCCCGACATGAGGACAGCTCTTTTCTGAGAGTGTCGCTTACAACAAATCCTAATCACAGAGGAAAGAATGTCAAAATCACACCCCTCCAGCAGATTCTCATTTCCATGAGAATATTTAAACTGAGCACACTGAAATGTAAGGCTCAAAAAAGAGGCAACTGAAATGCACAAATTTTCTAAAATGCCATAAGGTCAGATTTTAATCAAAGGTAAGAAACACTCAGTTCTTCATTTTTGTGTGAACTATGGAGCTATCTCCTTTCTGCTGCTCTTTTCTAAGCCTATAAAAAGGTCCACAAGGTCAGAATAAAGGCCAGTCCAGTCCCCTGAGTAGGGCACTTGAATGGAAAGTCTGAATCTGATTTACAGTTTGGCCACATGTGCAAGCTGCCAATGACTGGGCAGTCAGCCAGCCAGAGTGGGAGAGTAGAGGAGTGAGTCAGGGAGGCTGCAGGTGGCGATGAATGCCGGGCCTATCTCTGTATTCTCAGTACAAAAAGAGTGTTTTTTTTTATACTCTCACAATCATATTAATAACACAGAGCATTAATAAACGCTACATGTCAGTGTGAGGAAATTCATTGTGAAGAAATCAGATCCATGTACATGTAACAACCTCGTGTGAGAGCTGCTGTTTGTGTGACCAAATCAGCCTGTTACATTTCTACATTCATAGACAAGTTTATCTCCTTTACGTAAATGGAAGATTGCGTCTCTTCTGCATGTGTTTCTTTCTAAAACCAGATGGCAATGTGGTAATTTAGTTAAATGATTCCTAATTAAAACAGGAACACCACTGGTGGAGAATTTGCAATAAACCATTTTTTATTTTGCCAAAGTAAAACATTAAACCAATACACAAACATAATTCTGATGTATGTGCCATTTTGCTAATTCAAAGCTGTTGCACCATGGGATGAAACTCATGTCGTTTTAACACCAGTCAGTGTTTTCATGTGTTCATATTCTTCTTTAAAGGCACTTTAAAAGAAGAGAGCAAAGACTAAAGCAGAAGGTTTGGATGGAAATAAGACTCAGAAATATAAACACACATGAACTCATGTAAACTGGCAATATGAGTTCAAGGTAAAGATACTGGTATTGATATCGAACATGTTATATTCAGTAGATTGTGACCAGTCAATATAGCGGCTAATATTAGCCTTTGATACCGATAGGTACAGACGGTGATAAGTTAATAGATTAACTAACCGTGTATTTTTACAAATTCCAATAAACAAGACAGATCTTTCAGATGTTTGGTCTGTGTTGATGTAAAAAATAATGATTATAATGTAGGACAATATATTTTCATCTGATCTTTCCAATATCAATATCTCACAAATATAATGTCAAATATCCAGTCTTGGTTGGGTCTCATTGTGTAGTGTGAGTCATACCTGCACACAGATACACATTAAACTATATAGTCTAATATAACTATATATATATATATATATATATTAACTATATAATCTAGAGATAGTCACATGACCCGGTAACACTGGGCATAATGCAGGAGCATGTAAATGACACTGTGTCTGTGCGGCTGCAGGTAGTGTGGTCACGTCCAGTGTAGCGTGTTCGGGCATGTCTGCTTAAACATGGACATTTTAGGTGAGTGCAAACACTCTCTGGCATCACCACAGAGACTGGCACACAGCTGGAGCCTGGTTGGCTGGAGGAAGGCAGGGGAACATCAGGGCAGGCAGGGCACACTGCCACATCTGGACTATACATGGGGGCCAGTGTGAAAAAACACTGCTGAATGCTTTAAATGGGCAAATTATGGCAGCAAAGACATGAGATAAAAGCACCACATACCCACACTGACACACAGGGACTGTACAATTACAACTTTGTATTTACTTAGTGATAATGTAGCAAGTGGCTAATTTTTCTTTCTGGAATAAATAATGAAAATAATGAAAATGTTTTGAGCTTTTCGGTCATATACACACTTCCATGTGCCTGTGAAGATGTACTATGGTTTTCAGCATGTCATTTCTGTTCACATACCATTTCCACATTAAACAAGGTTTGAGCCAAAGTAGACACGGCACCAGCAGATGGTCAAAATGACAACGACTTCCTGAGTCTGTTTTGTCTAGAAACAACATATCAAATCAGATGCATGCACACACACAATGCTTCAATGTATCCCTGTGCCAACTTAAAGGACATTGTCTGCTCTGCTCACAACGACACAAACAAAGCAGGCACAGAGAGTTTCATGTAGATTTTTTTTCATTTCTTCTAAGATTAAATATATTATATTCATATTTAGCATATATAGTCACCAAACAGAAATATTGAGGGCAGGTTTAATTAAAAATACAGCTGTAAAGACAAAGAAAACAAGCAGCTCCTATTTCTTGATTCAGTGAAACAAACTTTTCATGGTTTCATTCAGTGAGTCGGCAGCTGAAAGACTCGCTGGCAGATGATTTAATGCAATCAACCCGTCACTTGAGCATGATACCGCCTGTCCGTTCTGTGTAAACCTCGTATCACATTCAAATAAAATTCTAATCAAATCAAAGTCAAAGCTGTTTCATATGTAACCCCCCAACCCCCCACCCCACAACACACACACACACACACACACACACACACACACACACACAGTACCAGCTACTAACACACACACTAAGACTATGCATGGTTTACTTTACTAAGATGTGCTTCCAAGTAAAACAACTGTATTTTCTTTGTTCTGCCACTGGATGAAAAAAGAAGCTGAAAAAAGAGGAAACCACAGACAAGCTCACAGAAAATGTTAAGCGACACTAATTTGGTCACGCCAACTCAATGAATTTAATGAAATACAATTTATGCTGGGACAGTTGTCCAACTGTCAGTGAGAGGGCACATTAACATATTGCTGTCTATAACACAACACATCCCAAACAGCTGCCTTGACCTGAACCACTAGAGGGAGAAATAAGCTGAAGTGATACGTATGGAGAGGTCACTTTTTCAATCACATCTGAAATGTATCTTCAGTCTTGTACTGACACACACCTACATTATTTTATTTTAGTGGGTAATTCATCTTTCAAATGTATGACTGCTCCTTGGTGGCTTTAACAACGTGTGTTCAGCTGGAGAGGCTGATGCTGGGCTGGCAGTGGGCTTATCAAAAACAGGTTGAGGCAACCCTCCAGGAGCCAAGATGGAGAGAAGGATAAAATCCATGCTTCTGCTCAACTAATCATCAAACCTAATTACATGTGGATATGACTTATGGGCCGCATGTTGGGTTCAAAGTTTGCTGATCAGGAAGTGGCTTGGGAGGGAGCTTTGGTGCATGTGCGTATGTATGTATGTATGTATGTGTGTATGTGTATGTGTATGTGTGTGTGTGTGTGTGTGTGTGTGTGTGTGTGTGTGTGTGTGTATGTGTGTATGTGTATGTATGTGTGTGTGTGTGTGTGTGTGTGTATGTGTATGTGTGTGTGTGTGTGTGTGTGTGTGTGTGTGTGTGTGTGTGTGTGTGTGTGTATGTGTGTGTGTGTGTGTGTGTGTGTGTGTGTGTGTGTGTGTGTGTGTGTGTGTGTGTGTGTGTGTGTGTGTGTGTGTGTGTGTGTATGTGTGTATGTGTATGTGTGTGTGTGTGTGTGTGTGTGTATGTGTATGTGTGTACGTGTGTGTGTGTGTGTGTGTATGTGTGTGTGTGTGTGTGTGTGTGTGTGTGTGCGTGTGTATGTGTGTGCATGTGTGTGTGTGTGCCTGGTCAATGTGTCCATGACCAAAAGATTAGGCTGAGAGACAAGACTTGGTGCCACATCTTGGCTCTGTGCCATTAGTTCAATCAAGCAGACTTATTTAGCTTTTAGACAATTCGACCAGAACCCTGAGATACCACTTCAGAAAATAAGCTAAAGATTATTCATGGCATGGCAGCTGAGATAGGGATCTGTTGTAACTCTCTAGCCTCCTCTGCACGTCCGCCAGCTCACTACATTATTCCTTTCTAAGGAGTGAGTGTGCTGTTTAGAAAAGACACAAACACAAGACGGCCTAGAAATCACAATATCTCCAACACAGAGGTCAGCAGAGCAAAGAACACATTGACTGTTCCACCACTCCACCTTCCACTACTGTTTCAACCCATCTGATACAGGATGTGACAGAAATGTTAAAAAGCCGGCACGCTGTGGATTTCTTACTTTCATATACATTGCTTTTATTAGGGATTTGAGGTTTAACACAGGTTACTAATGTTAAACAAAAGTAGTATTATTGTTATCACTATCCTCATTATTCCATGGTGTTTCCACCAGTGAAGTTTACCTGTGGCTGCAGGTGAGCGGTTTGGGACAGACGCAGGTGTGTCAAACACAGAAGCCTGAAGAATAAGTCTGTGTTGATGGTGTGAGGAGATGAGCACAGATTATTTGATTAAATGTAAAAGACAAGCAACATAAACCTCGTCATTACACTGTCAAACATCTTTTTTTTTGCACTAGGTCATTCCATGAAAACAAGCCTGGAAGATGCTGACTCAGGTGAAACATAGCTTCTGTTAATATCAGAGTTATGCTTTTTATTTAATACTTCAACCATCACCACAGGCTTTAGAAATAAACAGACATTCATTCACAGCTGGCTGTTAAAGGTTTGAACTGTTAACGATCAGGACTGTTAAAGCGTCAGCTCAACATATTTCCTGTACACACTGTGTCTGGTTGTTTGATGTTGGTCCTGATACTGATGCATTAATTTGAAGAATATTTTGCTTGATACAAGAAACTGCAGGTAAACATCAGCTGTCTGATGCAGCTGAACCAGAAGTGGTTGCTGTAGTTAAAATTTAAATCCTACCCAGCCTGACACATGTTGAGATTACATCCAGCTTTGCAAGTCCACAGATTCACCACTTGTGCCACAGAAGTTCATCATAATGATTTGATTTTGGTTTGACATTTGCATCATGTGAGTCTCTCCTGCAGGTCTCTCCATCTTTTAAGTCCAAAAGCAACTTGTTTTTAAAAAGAAAATCATTTCAACCAAAGTGTAAGTTTGACTTATATATAAATCTTAAATTGCCTTGAACGATGTTTAAACCAGCTTCTGTGTCTTCGGTTGTTTCCAGCTCCTGAGAATCAAACTAGGACTTTCATTAAACACACATTCAAATGGGTGGAAAAGTGGACTCACTTTAAACTGTAACCAATAATGTGAGGAACATAATCAGTGGTCAATTTACATCTGAGGGGGCGTCGAGTGGCGTAGTGTCTTGAGCAGGCGCCCCATATGTAGAGGCTACAGTCTTCGCTGCAGCAGGCCCCGGTTCGAATCCCGCATCAGACGGCCCTTTACTGCATGTCATTTCCCCTCTCTCTGCCTTCCCATTTCCTGTCTCTCTGTACTATCCTGTACAATAAAGGCACAAAAAAGCCCCAAAATATACTTTTTTAACTGTAAAAATTTACATCTGAGTAAATGTTCTTCGCTACAGTGTGCTTGTGCTTTCTACACAAATATGTTGACATTCACATTACATCACTACGTATTTTATAGGCCCTCACAGCACGTAGTCAAGGTTAGGGAAAGATCTTGTTTCTTCTCTTCTTCTCGTTCCCTGATCTTGACCAAAGAGCTTCTGCTGCCACAGACGGGCCTGTGGATGTGAAGCCTTAATACACCTCCACCGCCAGCTGGTGACTCTGCTGTGACGCTTCATTCATTCAAAAATAACATCCTCTGAACATGATCCAGCCAGCAATGACATTTCCTAAAACATATTAACTGTTGCAGTTTTGTTGTATATAAATGTAAAAGCTGCTGCTCAGCACAAACAGTCGACTCCTCCTGTTTCAGCAACAGTAAAGAAATAAGCGCTGACAAAATGAGCAAACGTCTTTGAAAAAAAAAAAAAAACCTGATAAGAATAAAGAATAAAACACAGTCAACAATGTGTCTACAAGACATGAGACACTAGAACAGCATAGAGACTGAGCTGGAAGCTCTGCCTTCACATATTTTTGCTGAAACAACGTTTTTTGTTGCAATTACCCCATTTTGTTTGGCCTACTTACTCTGCTCCAACTAAATATTACTGGATGTAATGAGTCTGTCACTACCAATGTTGGATTTTACAGCTGTATCGAAATGAAACCTAACAAGCAATTTCTAACAAGTGTATTTAAGATAGTGGATGACTATAGGCCTTAAATATCTAGATCATCTAACATTTTAACAGACCTGCGGATATCCAGACACACACAGACACGCAGAAGTAAGCAGCAAGCGTTCCAGATAAGTGAAACCTTTGAGACTTCATTAGCCCTTCACGTCAAACTGCAGAACATTGTGTACATTTCCATGTAAGAACATTTACCCGGTGATTTCAAGAAGGCTATGCGATGCGTGGGAGGCACTCATGGCATGAGCTGGAGCTGCCTGTGGACCTGGTCACACTGCAGTAGGTGGCTGAAGAAGCACAGACAGCGGGTTACACAAGTCATTTTTCAACACCTATACTACAGTCACATTGTGCTATATGAAAAAAAGACACAGAGTGCTGTGAACAGTCAATCATAAACACTCGCAGCCAAGTGTGCATTGTGATTTCTTTTAATGTGACTGGTTTCAGTGTTTCACTTCACAAAAGGCAGGAATATCAAGAGGATATTATTAAATGTGAATGCTGCTGCATGGAGACAACAAAAGCAACTAATTCTGACAATTACATTCAGCCATACATCTTTTCCTTCCTTATCCAGACTGTAAATTGGCAGTTAGGAGAAAAGCTCATGTTATTTTTTTCTAGATAAGTGTATGGATTTATTTTGAAAGTTAGATTGTCACAATGTTCCATCTACTGACACATTAAATGCTTTTTCTTTTCCGTTCACTGTATACCTCCACAATGTGACTAAAGCATCAGAGCTGCAGCTAAAACTCAAGCCTTTCTATTGTGGCCATCTTGCTGTTTAGGCATTTGGGATAAATCCACACAGAATACCTTTAACAAATGTCTCCAGATCTTTAAAGCTGTGTGTGCACTCATGTTGTGCATCGTCATCATTTGAGCCGTACTGTAGCAACTGCCTGTTCTCCAGGTGTGTGCTGAGTCATGTTTCATGATCACTGGTTTCCTGGAGCTTGACAGTCAGGGGACGAGGACCGCTGACAACCCTCTGTTAAGGAAAATGTCTGATGAGGATGAAATGGGTTATTTGGGTTGAAAAGCAGTTTTGCATCCTCTTTAAAAGCCTATCAGATGAGAGCTGAAATTTGACACGGCCATCTTGTTTCTCATTTGCCTGTGGCATGCAAAGACACAAGGTCTGTCACTCAGAGGCCGGCACTGGATTCTGTGGACCTCAACTCAAATATGCTCGTCTCTGCTCATCTTAAAACACACATTGAGGAAATCACCATCTGAATCCATCCGTTTATAACTGAGACAAAATAACTGAAAATACACAAATCATCGTCCTGGAAACCTCCTTCACACATTCACAGTGTCGGTTGGAAAGAGTATCGTCCAAGGGGATTAACAAAAGCTAACTGGAGTCAGGAGTTATCAAACAGTCCAATCAGATTGCAGCTACCTCGAGTATTCACTAGAAACATCAGCTGATGTGAACCGGGCCTCACAAAACAGACAGATCAGAATATGCTGATGTGCATAAAGCTGGAAAAGGCTTTTTATTTATTTTCTCTCACACAACTTCAGAACTAGCAACATAATTTGAGTCAAAACCCTACACAACTATTTAACACTTGGTTTGCACCACAACATGCTAAAATATTGATTCTGAAAAAAACGTAATGTTCTCCCAGGGTCCTGCCCTTTAATCCCTGTATTCATCAGCACATGCAGCATGTATCAATACATATTCCATCTGGAAAATCGAATATTCTTTGAATCTTGGAAGTGTAGAATTCCCTCAGGAGGAAGCTGCAGTGTGTGAGGCTGAGGTGGAGACGTGGAGGTGGACACATGAGGCGTCCACCTCCAAACCAGTCTGATGGTGAGACTGCTGCAAATTACTCGTGACACTTCCTCTGATGACATTTTTCAACTGCCTCCCTGCTGAATGGCATCTCAACTCCCCCCCCACTACCATCCATCCACCAACACCACACCTCAACACACACATTAATTCCCCCCTTTATTCATGTTACAATAGCACAGCAGAGATTGCCGCCTCCTGCCTTCACCTGATTGACCCCTTTGAGCAGGTGCTGGATCTGATCCAATCACAGTCAATCTTCTTTAAACATTTCATTCTTTAAGCAGAACAGGGGCTCAAAATTCCATCATTCAATGACCCGATCAGTTGCCGATAACACAATCAAGCCAATCCCGGCTTATCGCGAGGGAGCCATTTCAGGAGGACAGCTGGGAGATGAGACTACAGACCTACAGAAAGGTGTCAATCTCCCCTGATCCACGGATCTCTTTGTGAGCCGCCTCCACTGCATAGCACCCAGTCGTTGGAGGTGAGCGTCGGTAAGTATTTCTAAGGATCAGCAATAGTCAAAGATCAATTGGATTTTTTGTTAAAGGTCTAATCCTTTAAGTAAAAATTCAGTAACCTGCAGTAAACATGCGTATTTGCTCTCTCATACAAAGAGACACGCGCACAAAAATGATGTGAATACCATAGCTCAATTCTTCAGCGGCCATTTAAAAGGTACTCTATTGGATACGTTGCTGGGCCACTGGGCAAATAAAGGTCAAGGGGGATATGAAATAGTTTGTCTAACTGGCCCTTTCCCTCTGTGTGTCCCTGCAGCACCACAGCCGTATCCACATTCATAGCCAATTCATTTATATTGCTCTGCCCTTCTCGCTGCTGGTCTCAGTCACTAACTACAAGTGACTGCAATGAGATTGAAGCCTCTGGCTAAATCTCCACTGTGAGGCACATGCTCCATCAGTGCTGCTCTGATCACTCCTTATAATCACTGGAACCAGACTATATCCTCAACTGATTGGCTAAGTCGCAGCAGAGAGGAAACAATCACAGAATGTCAGCAGATGATGGACACGCAGACATTGGAGTAGTAGTGGTCACTGTGAGCTACCATGTAAATGGCATGCAAATGTGCACCTGCACCAGCGGAAGGAGTGGAATGAAGGACTATAGCCTTTTGATTAGGTTCTTTTCGCTCATATCAAGTTTATTTTTTCTGCAGTAATAATTCGCTATTTCAGCCAAAGAGCTCGTCACAAAGTCTATATGACTTTTGATTTCCTCAGACCTCCCATCGCTTTTAATACAAGTCCACAGCGCATCTAATGTCAAGCTTCACAGACTACAGTTAAATCCTGCGTATGTTGTAAAGCTTAACTGTGTCAGCCAAGGTAAAGTTATATTCTGTAATCAGATCAAACACGAGGACAATGATATAAATGTCACATAGTTTGTTCAGTTGCACTTTTTAAAGATTGATACTGAAAGAAGCTTGAGTTTCTAATGAGACGATGCAACTTTACAACATTAGAATCGTGTAAAAGGCCTAACTGTGAGAAGCACACTACATTATTTCACAGATACTTAACTAGACAGTTTGTTCTGCTAACTTATCTTCAAGAGAAAATATACTTTACAGCAGTATATGCCACTGACTTTGTTCATTGTCACCAGCGTCGCTTTTTATTAACTGGAATACCAGTAAACCTCAAGTGCTGTTAAGAAACTATGTACTTCAGCAAGTGTGCAAAATGAATTCATACAGTCTTTAAAGATGGTCACACAGTTATTTTTCTGCCATTTACAAAATCTAAGGGCATGCAAAATGTCAGCTGTGGTATTAGATTATCAAAGCCCCAGAACAAATTTCCTGCAATAACAAAGGAATCTTTTTCTGACGCTTTTATAATTTCTCTTCTTCCCCTCATCTGCTTTCTCTCAGTCAAAGTATGAGAGAAGAATGCAGACGCTTCCCTGGCCAGAGGTGAAACAGCTGCAGCTCACTCATCTTTCCAGTGTCCTCCAACAGGTGTCATCACTCACTCACTCACATCCTACGACAGACATTTTTTTTCACTATAAGAGTGACAAAGTGACCTTTGTGAGTCTACCTTTATCCCTCCTGAGCCCAGTGACAGTGAACTGGTTAAGCTCCACCTCCTCCTCCCATCCAGCTCCTCCTCCAGAATCTGGCTCTAGACCAGTGGAGCATGAGAACCAGGACAGCCTGGACATAAAGGGACGATTGTGGCAACCCAGCGACATGGAAGCTAGCAGCAGAAATGAAAACTAAAAGTCAGCTTCAAGCTTGCACAGTAGCGACAGGAGAGCAGAACCAGAGTCAGCCAGCCGGAGATGGTTCAGCTTTGACAAACAAGGGCACTATGAGATGCAGTCAAAGCTGATTACAATAAACCAATGAGGAAGCATTAGCCACCCCAGCTAATGATGCCTTTAATTGTGGGGGGAGAGTTCCTCTCATGCCTGGGCAGGGCTTTAGAAAGGTGTCATCACACCTACTCCATCTTTAATCAAGTCCTGGCCTCAGTGGGACATTTTAGGGTTGTAGGTGTTTTGTAAAAAGGTGTTTGATTTACTGGAAAATAAGAGGGTGTTTTACCAAAAAGAGAGACAGAAATAAACAATGTCTGTAAAGTCTCTGTACTGAACTGAACAGGTTTGTAGACCTTCATAACATTTTACAAGACACTGAATTCTGCGTATATACAATATCACTGCAACAATTAATCAATTAATTGATAAGTCAATCGGCAAAAAAATATTTTGATTACTGAACAATCATTTTAGTATTTTTTTTAGCAGAAATATGAAATATTTGTCTTTTCTAGGTTCTCAAATATGAGGAAACTGAATATCTGTGGACTGTTGGTCAGACACACGAGACACTTACAGACTTTACCTTCATCTGTGGAAAATTATAATCAGCATTTTTCACTATTTACTGTCACTTTATAGACAAAATGATAAATCGATGAAATAATAATCACCAGATTAATCAATGATGATTAGTTTCAGACTTTATGCATAGTAAAATAACCTCTGCTCTTTGGGCTGTGTTTCTGCTTGTTGTGCAAACCACAAAGGAAAAGGCATTAAATGCATTAAAATGCTTATAAATGGCTGCACATATTGCAAACCTAACATCATTATCAGATAAAAATAGCAACAACATGTAAAACTAGTGAGGCCTGCATATGAAGAAAAAACAAAAATGTTATCTCTATAGGCTAACATTGTCTTTTCTTACAATTTATAAGTCTGCACAATAGCACATAATAGCACAAACAGCGCCCTGATTAATTTGACTTTATTGCAAGACAGAAATAGCAGCAGCCTCCAGTGAAGAGTCCTTGAATATAAAGGGAGGCCAGGCAGTGCTGATAAGATTGTCTCATCTGGCTTGCAGGGCTTAGGTGCAGTGTGCTGCCTGAGAAGGAAAAAAAGGAAGGCGGGATGTGGCTACTATTAGCCAGGTAATGGGATCCATCTGAGGTACATTAGAATCAGTCAAACACAACCACACTTCAGTTCTATTCAAATGACTGTCACAATCACTTCAAATGCACACCTTAAGCGTGTACTGTAGGCGACAAAAAGTGGCTATGACTGTGGAGCAGCTCCTCTGAAGTTGTGCCAAGCTCGGGCATGTGCTCTTTCCTAATGGTGACGGCTGGGAGAGTGGCAGAGAGACTGATGTGCATGAGAGCTGTCAGCCTCTCCCCATAACAAATGCCACCTCTCCCCCTGACAGAATGGAGACAGAGGGGAGGGGCTGAGGTGGGAGGACGGGGAGGTGTGGAGGTTACAGACAGAACCTGTGACCCAATTGTGGCCACACCAGCTGTTTCCCCTCCACTGCCTCCAAACCATCGCCATCTCTGCAGACCACATCCTGCTAATTGGCCTATGCTGCTGCACACACACACACACACACACACACACACACACACACACACACACACACACACACACACCACACACACACACACACACACACACACACACACACACACACACACACACACACACACACACACACACACACACACACACACACATATAGACTACTTGCTAAATAATATCAGTGAAATGGTTTGAATTTTTTTCTGGAGCTTTAAGCTGTAGCTGCTTGATGATTGATAAGTGCTTTACAACACTACTTCTCAGAAATATACATGACTAGCCATGCTGGTTAATGTCCCCCTTCACAAGCACAGAGACAGACAGACAGAAAGACAGACCGATGACTGACACACATGCTGCCAACAAGATTCTATGGAGGGGAAACTGAATTAATTGGTTTTGCCTTCTGTGGATAAGTCCTCAGAGTGGTGTGTGTGTGTGGTGATAATGGTAGGTTGCCCTGACAGGCAGGTTATTTAATAAACCCTGGAATGTGTAAAGCAGAAAGGAAGGACACACATGAAACAGAGACACAATGATACCTTTTTTTTTTTTGCTCTGTATGTTGTCTGCCGTACGCCACAATATCTACTCTGATTTCTGATTTTACTGAAGACACTCGAACCTGCTCATACACACACACACACACACACACACACACACACACACACACACACACACACACACACACACACACCTAATCATGCACCCACATAAATACACTTAATCGCTGACACACTCACGCATGGCGAGAGCAGTACGGCAGACACATCCAAGCATGCACAAGTAGGCTATAAAAGCACACACAGAAACATGCACAAGATCTTGCTCAATCAGTCTGATTTGTTTGTTTCCTCCTAAGCATTTGAGGATTCCTCAAGGAGGAAAAAAACTTTGTATAATCAAGTCAATTATGTCATTCAATCAAGTCGAAAATCATTTCGAGCCCTTTCTCAGATCAACTGATTGCAAAGTCGTGCTAAATATTTGCTTGCTGCGTTCTATTGTGCAAATAAGGCATCTTTATTTGGAATGGCAGACCAGGACATGGTGAGGTCTTCAATGCCTCTTCCACAGAAAAAGAGCAAAACAAAGTCCTTCACCTTGTGGGCTTGTCAAGAAAATAACACAAGACTTTATAAAAGAGAGCTTGTTGCATATTGTCTCTAAACAAAAAACTGTTTCTGTTCATTTCTAACAGCTCTTTTGTCTCCTTCAGGACATGGAACATTATGTGCCGATGAAAAATCCATCCTCAGTGAAATTGTTTAAACTCAAGGTCAAGTGCTGATGTTACAGGAACTGTATCAGCTGAAGGTGACCTTGACTGATGTGGAATATGACATGAGGGAAATGGATCTGCGCTCAGTATGGGGAAATTATCTGTGAAATGCTGCCACTGTATCAAAACCTGTTTGTGTGTGTGTGTGTGCGTGTGCGTGTGCGTGTGTGTGTGTGTGTGTGTATGTGTGTGTGTGTCTGTGTCTGTGTGTGGGGGGTATGCATGTTGTTGTACAGGATGTGCATGTTTGCCTCAGTCATCTGGGTGTGTTGGTCATGACAACAGCAGGCAGAAGCTGCTGCAGCAGGAACAAACAGCTGAATATGAATGAGATGGGCGTGTTTTCTTTCAGAACACATTAGAATAATGTCACAACATCTGAACTCTAACTTTGATTCCGACACCAAGTTACATCTGATTTTAATGTCTAACCAGCAAAAATCATTTGTTGGTTTTGGGGGTTTTAGTTTCAGAGGGATTTGGTCATAGCCAGTTGTCATTGTTTGTTTGCTCTGTAAGCAAAATGCATGTTGTTGACCATGCATGGTGGGCTGTGTGAAGCCACTGCTTGTCGCAATACAAATGTATTTGTCTTGCTGTCAGGAAAAGAGCCAAACTGCAGCTGTTGGCTTCTTTTAAGGTTCAGATTTGTAAAGGCTGCTGCTGGAGTGCTGGTCATGTGGGTGAAACAGCAGTGACACAGCTGCAGTGACAGGGGGCGCTGTACACTGACGCTTTAATTAATCAAATGATCAAATTAACATCTTTTGCATCTTCTCAATGACAATAAGAATTTCATTTGTTGAAATCAGCATACAGTGGAATCAAAGAGAAATTCTGGTTATTGTGACGACACAAAAAAAGAAAAACAGTCTTACCTTCCCAAACTGTTCAAAATACTGCTTCACATCTTCCACTACTGTATTGGCTGACAAGCCACCCACAAATATTTTCTTTGTTCTTGTGACCATCTGGAAAGAAAAGAGCGGGAGGAGAAGATTAGTGACTAGGCTTCAGATGCGTTGCACAACACCTTTAATGAGGCTTCAAACACAGAGTGAGTAGCACCTGTGTGCACCTGTGGCGAGGACATAAAGGATTGAATACACATAGTCGCTAAACAGGAATAAAGAGATTCACACAATGAAGTTTCAAAAACATTTTAGTGTTATAGTATTACAGCAACAAGCGGGGTCACAAATGCTGAAGGTGTCGTTCTGTTTCAAATCAAAGACTGTCAGTGGATTAAAAACATCCACAACATCTGTAAAAGTTTCTGGTTATCGTGCTAAACTTAAAAAAAAAAACAACAAAAATAATTTATGGACTTTGAAAGGACAATTAATGAGTGCTGTAAGATGGAATCAGAGTGCATTAAAGCCTCATTTAGTTTCAAACAGCAATAATATTAAGGATTATTACCCACAGCATCAAAAAGAGCATGAACATCTGCTGCAGAGAGTACATGCTAAAATTAGAAGGACAATTTCTCAGAGGACTACAGTCACAATCCAACACCAGTGTCACATCTGTGTGGGACGATGTCTTTTTGCATACAAGGTTGAACTGATTACAAATTAACCAGCGAACTTATCAAATGGTTTATATGCACCAACATTTAACTCACTACACCTAATTAAACAGAGCTGAAGGGTCTGTTTCATTTAGACGTAGAAATAGGAAGGTCAAAACCTGGGAGGGGATATACAGTAATACACAGTATAAATATACAGCATATATATATATATATATATATATATATATATATACAGTATATACGTATGTACAGTATTACTGAAGCTTCATGTCTGGCTGGCATCTGTGTTGTTACTGTTATTGTTTTGGTCTGACTCAAACTGTTTGACTCAGCCTTTTTCAGGATCCACAGTGTTTTTCTTGTCTAGTTATTGTTAAGACTGAATGACTAAAGCTCTTCACTAGTACAATGATAGTATAAAGTAATGGTCTACCTAATGATGTGATTGCTTTGTTTTTCTCTCTGCCAAGTTCTCCATACGTAATCTTTACCTGTCTCCTATAAAGAATTTACTGATATGATGTGGGATGTAATGATTAAAGACGCACCGCTCTGCAAACAAACAAAGTCCCAGCTCTGATCTCACCACATTTTAACAAAGAGGTGAAGGGAGCAGGAGGGACATGCTGTGGAGATGCAGAGCAAATCATCAACAAGGCTGAAAGAGTCTACCTTGATCAAAATGCTGACCCTAACACTTTCCATCTATGAAAGAAGCTTAACACTGAAAAAAAAGCAACATTCAGCTCGAACTGAAGTAACCATCTGTCAAGTGCTTTCCAGGTGCACACAGTCTCACAGGCACGTAGCCTGCACATATGTACACAGCCTCCCACACATGGGCCCTCTCTTATTACAGTTTGTTTTTGGCTTCTGTGATTTCATGTTTTTATTATATTATATTGTTTTACTACAAAATTCAATTAAGCCAATGTTTGTCAAAACACAGAAAGAAAATAGAATGACATTCATCCAAAGGTGCTTTAATAAATAAAATAAAAACTGTAATAGATTTGAGAGGTCTACATCTATCCTCCCTCATACCTCCAATTTAAAGTGCAAAAGAGAAAGGAGCTGTGTGCACAGCGTGTCCTCCAGGGCTGAGCCGCTGGTAACTACATGAGAAACATCTAAGAGTTTGGCTTACAGACCAAATATAATGGAGGATGTTTTATTACAAGAGCAGCGCATTTCACGCAGCGTGTCATCAGGTTCATGATGAAACATTCAAACGCAGGTTGTGCAGTAATTACCTATGACATACACGTATGCATCATAGGCTTGGCCATCTCAGACAACAAATATAGCTGCAAGAGTCATTACATACAATACATAGACATAGCACAGAATACACACTAGAAATAACTGAAAGGTGTTAACTATACGTTTCAGTTTTGAGCCTTACAAATATAATTTGACACGCTGTGTGGCTCTGAAGACTCAACCAAATACTTAAAGCGGACCTATTATGATCATTTCCAGCTCTATATTTTTATTCTGGGACTCCACTAGAGAAGCTTTGCATGATTCACAGGGAAAAAAAAAAAGTCCTTATTTTCTCAAACTGCCTGTTATGCAGCCTCTCAGTTGAGCTTCTGACTCAAACAGGCAATATTAGCTCGGGCCACCTTAATAGGCCTCCTTAAAAGCTCACTTTCTCGTGATTGGTTGAACATCTGGAAGCCTGTCGAAGGCTTGTTAGCACCGTCTCATCCTCCTGTGGAGGTTCTGACAGCAAACTGTAAAACTAAGGAACAAAACTGATTGGAAACTTCTCAGATCCACCTGAACACGTTGGAGCGTGAGTCTGATCCAGAACATGATAGTGGACAGAACGCAGATCCACAGTAATACAGATTACAGCGGGGCGTCTCTGCTCTGGGAATATCACACACATTACCTGCTCATTGGGTGATATAACAGTGGACTTAGTCCTTAAATCACAGTCCGTATATAATATATATGTAGTTGTAGCCTACGCGTGAGAAGTGAGCCAAAATGCAGACTGAAGTGGAAAATGTCTGCTGTCAGGAAATGCTAATGCTAATCCTAATGTTGATAGTGGGGCTGAACAATGAATTAAAATATTATAGAAATCTCAATTTGACCAAGTGTAATATCCAAATCACAGGAGATGCAATTTTTTGGATGAAGGTAAAACGTGTCACAACAACAGACCATAAATGAAGTGTTGTGTTTCTACGGAGACGCCTCGACCTACAGATCATATTCTACAGATGTAAAGGAGCATGTTTGTTTGGTACAAGAAAAAACTAAAATCACATCATCATCATTTTTTCTCTGAAAATAAAATGAAAAACCTTCCAAGTGAAATCATTTAAAATATCACAATTGTACTTTATGCCAAAATATTTACAATATGATTTTTTCCACTTGTCACATGCTAACATCCTATTGCTAATATGCTGAACTTCACGCATGTTAATACACTAATGTTAGCATGCTTATACGCTGATAGAGTAATATCATGTTACATGCTAACTGTTAGCCAAATGCATGCTAACGTCCAGGAGCTGACATGCAGCGTTAGCATGATAAGTAATGATGAAGTCAAAGCAGAGCTAATGAAGCACACCTGAGGCTAACAGAGTCCAGGTCTGACAACGTGACGCAGAAATGGTAAGAGCGTAGAAAATAAACTCTGCTCTTTCCTCGGGCTCCACCTTCAAGTTGAGGTTTCTGCCCTGTTGTTAACAATATAAAAATAGAGTTGTGTCATCCATCCAACTATTTCATTTCTTGCTGTGAAATGAGGTCCGTTTTCATTTTACTACTTCTCATTGTTTGACTACTTGTGGACATGCAAAATATCAGGCAGGTTTAGGGTTATACACTGGCCAAGACCCAGCAGCTGCACCATCCTCCACCCCCTCCTCCACCCCCCACCCCCCCCCACCCCCCCCCAACCCCCCCCAACATCCTGCCTCAGGCCTCAGAGGTTATCAGGCTTGGATGCTGCTGCCGGCAACCCCAAGCCAGACAGCTGCTGATAAACTGGCTGTGCAAGTATTTATCAAGATCACTCACTTTTATCATTGCCAATCTAGGTAAAAAAATAAACAAGTCAATGTTCATCTCTGCTTGCCTCTCTACATCAGCTGTTTGCCCCGCTTCCCTTCTGGGCCACCCATTCCCCGCTCATCGTACGGCCTTGTTCCATTTGCTGCAACCAGTCCAGTTTTCAGCCATGTCTTTATACTTTGACATGTCTGCCCCAATGGCTGATGGGATTGCTTGAGTCCTGGTACAACACAATTACTTTCTTTTTTTCTCTCTCCATGGTGACAACAGACATGAAGCCTCATAGCTTTAGATTGTGTCCCTATGGCTGCACCATGTTGTGCTGCCATTGTCTAAGGTTATTAATGATCATCACACATTTCCGTGTGTTTGATGCATTTTAACTAACTCATAATTTATCAGTTATTTAAAGATCTGCCATTATTTATTCCATGTAAATGAGTGCAATAATGTCAAGGATGAAATGACGTTGGAGTTGCATTTAATTTTTAAAAGCTCATTTTACATTAAAAAAAATTTTTTTTAACCAAATCACACACTGGGCCATAATAAGCAGGGGGGAGAGAAAACTCCCCACAGTGCAACATTAGTTCTGATCATCTGGACGTGGCTGTAGTATTTTAAAAGTCTTTTTCAACATGTCAGTTCAAGCTGACAGATTTAAAAATGGACCACTCTTCAACCCAGTTTTTCCTTTAACCCAATTTTTCAAACATTCAGTTATTTTTGCACATCCCAGAGAGACAGTAAGGAGAGTTGTGAGTGTGCATGAGTGAGTGCACGTGTGCTTACACATGAATGTGTTTCTAATTTCTTGAGTGCATGACGTGTGAGTGAGGGGCTGCAACAATTACTGCCCTAGTGCATTACCATGTTAATAAAAGGCAGGCAGAAAAAATGTAGAAAGCTTGTGGTGCTCTCTGCTTTACACCTGTTAGTGGGTTTTAACAGCAAAAGACAGAACAAAATGACAAACTATACACCTCTAAGAATAGCATGACCTCTCCTATGAGGTCATCAGGAAAAAAACCCACGACACCTGTCACTTTAGCTCTAAACTATTTTAATTTTTCCTCAAGTTAGGAAGACACTAGTTTCATTTTGTGACACATTAAACAGCCATAACGACATCTGCCCCTTCTTGATTATAATAAAAGCAGAACTCAAACTGACAGCAACCATCTTCTTCATAACTTAAACTCTGCATTAAGACTGTAGCTTCAATGCATCATATTCTGTTTGTTGGCTAATTGAACATTCAAGCCAAAAATAACTATTGCCTCTAAAATCTCCACCGAACACTGTTGGTAGTTTATAATGTATAACGTCATCAGTGCACACAAACAAAAACACCTGATTCAGGTCATGTGACGTGAATACTGTCCAGAGACTGATGGACTGCTTTGTCCTCCTCCTACCCTGCAGTGCGCGCACACACGCACACACACACAAACACACACACACACAAAATAGGAAGTGGATGTAGAGGCTAGCATAAACTTGACACTTCTAAATGAGCGATCTAAATTATTTATATCAAAAAATATCATATAAACATTTATATTAATAATACATGGTCTTCATCAGTTGGACCAAAGTAAGATGGATCTGTTCTTACACCTGGTGCTGTGGCAAAAGGCTTTTATGTCTTTACATGTGTATGAGTAGGACACCACAGTGCAGTCATCTCAACATAGACATGGACAAACCTGGCAATAGAGACATAGACACACACACGCACATGCGCACACGCACACGCACGCACACACACACACACACACACACACACACACACACACACACACACACAGACCAGCAGATTGGCATCTCAAACATCTTTGTCCGCGTCAGGCAAGTCATTTCTACTAAATTCGTCGTAGTATTTGTAGTAGTAGTAGTTTGTAGTAGTATTTGTCCAACTCAAGACCAGGCTACTTTGTTTTGATGACCCTGATCTATTGCCTGATTTGCATGTGTGTGTGTGTGTGTGTGTGTGTGTGTCTTTTCCTCACTGCTAACCCTTTCTAATATCGTGCTTCAGTGTTAAGTATGAGCTCTAAACGCAGGGCTGCTGTGAGCGCTGAGGAGGTTGAAGAGGCTCAGCCTGTCGCAAAACTGCAACACACAATATTATTGTTATTTGTGGAAGGTTTAGGACTTCTACCTGTGGCAGCAAATTCTTTGAAATGAAATTCAAAGAGCCTCTGTGTTACACCTACAAACAGCTATTAGTGTTTTAACCATGCACACACAACTTAGTCTGCAAAGACAAGCCGTGAATGTCATTAACTCCCCAAGCAGGAGCCATTTTCCCTCACATGAACATAGTGTGAAACAATATAAAACAAGTAGGAGAAAAGCAGGCAGAGAGGAAGAAAAAATGTGTCACGTATTTATGCAAATCTTAAGATTTTACACAGACACTCTGCGGTGCTGATGCTCTAAGTATGTTTTCTTTTAAATTCCATTCAGAGAGGCACGGCTATGATACATAATGACAAAGACATCAAGTAGTTTCACTGGGAAAGTTGTAAGATGACACTATTTATAGGGGGGGGGGTGAAGATGTTCACTCTCAGATTACAGATCAATATCTTCACCTTTCCCTGCCCCATTTTTTCTAATATGAAATTTTCATGTCCTTCAAGTAGAGACTGTGACCCTGATTAAACAAATCGTCATTATTACGGCCGTTTACATACTTTATACCGGTCATTATTCAGTTCTAAAATATCCAAACATCCATGCTGTCAAAAAATGATTTACTATCATACAGATGTAAATGAGAACAGCTGCTCTGATGCACATGTGTTAGTGACAGAGTGCAAATATGTCTGTGATGTTGAACTTGGATTCTTGGTCGAGACACTTTTGGAGTGTTTGGCTCTCTGTAAGGAAATATTAGTTAATTAGCCCGATGCCATCACCCAACCAAGAGGATCAGTTCTGAAAAAATCAGTGTGGGAGATTTGTGGTAAAACTTTTAAATTCTTAAAAACTCTAATAAATAGCTGCTTCAATCAGAGCACACTGGACTGGAGCTGCTGCGAGCCATTAAAGTCTGGAACAACACTAATTCAATTGGGAGCCGAGGAGGAAACAGAACAGTGAAGTCATGTGAGAAATAATAGCAGCTAGTTGCTGCTAGCTGCTATTATTCAGTAAAGTAACTTCATAATGTATCTTTCAATTTGGATCTCACTCTCTGAACATCTCAACTCTCTCATTCAACCTGGCTTAGTCCCTCCACACACACACACACACACACACACCAAATTTCAGGGGCTATTTCCTCTGTGACAGTCAGTGAATTAAATTTTGCATCTCTCTTATCAATACTTAATGTTAAAGGGTCAACAAACACTAGTTGGTTAGTTCACATCCAAAGATTCTACCACGTCAGAACTAAATCAAAGACGTGTGGTGGGTGATGTGGTCTGAAGTGATCAGGTTTCTGTTTCCTTTCCTGACAAAGGTGAATAAAATATACTTTGTGATATTAATAATTTCTTTTCAACAATACAACTAGATACTTTAAATATAATCCCAAATTTTCTAAATTACAACTAAAGAAAGTAACTAAAATAAAAAAAATGGATCTAAACCATCACAAATCACCTAAAATGACAAATATACATGGCATACATTGATATTCCCATTGCACATTATCAAACCCATATGTTCACGTGTAACACGTGATAAAACTGCTCCTGTCAGAGCTTTGCTGCCATCATGTTCTGGATTAACTGACGTCCTTATTGCAAATGTGTTTATAGTGGCTCCTTCAGGCACCACCCACCGTCACACACACGCACGCACTCACGCACGCACGCACGCACGCACGCACGCACACAGCACACCATTCTCTGAGCCAGTTCTCAGGCAGGTCGCTGAGATCACACATCCAGCTATGATTACAAGGTGTAAGCCTTTATCATGGCCCTCACCTCTCACACATACAGGCTCACAAACAGCTGTAAACACAGAGCCCCAGACAGGGAGGAAGCAGACGGGGGATTTCGATGTCATTTCTCATGCCTAAAAATAATGGGACAGGTAGAAAAAAGCCATCACACTTTGTTGTATAAGCCACAATTGTTATCGTTCTAGCAAGGGGATATAATTACTGGCATTCAGATCCTGTCTGTGGCTTCGTTCATAAGCAACCAGAAAGCACCAGAGAGCATCTGTCAATGCAATGTAGTATGATCAAAGGCCTAGACGTCGTGCAGGCACCATGTGCACACACTCACATTCGTGCACAAACCACACACACACACACACACACACACACACACACACACACACACACACACACACACACACACAGGGAAAGCACGGCCAGTCCAGGTAAACACTGCCTCTGCTCATTTGCATCACTGGAGCTGACTCACAAAGAGAAAACACAGCCAATAAACAACAAACAACAGCACAATCACTTTCACTTTGGGGGCGTGCTGCACCAGATAGAAAACAGAGGCAGGATTAGATCATCAGTGAGAGGAAGACAGAGAGCTGAGCGATTAGCAGCAGTGGTATCTTTGTCCAGCTATAAGTTAGCTATAAGGACGAGGGCCCCTGCCTGGTCCGGTTCCACTCCCCCGCACGCCCTTTCAAAAAGTGGTCCAATCTCAGCTCTAGTGTGCATAAATAGATTTGTAATTGCTTATTACAATACAATTAGGGCAAAGGAGATGAGAGAGGGAAAGATGCTTAGTGCAAATGTGTAGTGACAGGCCCAAGCACCCAGACCCAGGATTACAGTAGCCATTTGCACACAGACAGAAAATGAGAGCGATAAGAGAGAGACAAAGAAGGAGAAAGAGAGCGAGAGACAGGAGGAAGGAGCTGGGGGTGGGGAAGGGCTGTCAAGCACAGGGCAGAAGCTAATGACAACTCTGGCTTCAACTTGCACAGACGTCTTTGAAGCCCAGCTCTGATCAGAGCTGTGATTGCCACCGCTGCAGGGCCACCACTCCTATATTAACCTACACTAACAGCTATTCGCTGAAAGTCACAGGCCTTTTCAAAACCTGACTCGTGCTGGAGCTGGCCATCTGTGGAGCGGCCCCGTGAGACGTCCAACACGTGAGTGAGGGACATACATGTAAGGGACACTGTTTGCATATGGCCCTGCTATAGCAGTGACAGTCAGGCTGAACATGGGGCCAGTTAGAACTGATTAGCTCCACTTCCCTCCTCAACCCACTACAGTTATGAAGATTGATAGAAGCAGCTTAGAGCTGATTATAGGGCCCTGGAGATGCATGGGCCCATACCCAAACAGCACATTCACACTGCATTCACAATGAGCACAGCATGCGATCGCTAGGCGCAGGCCAGGCATTAAGCAAACGTTACAGCAATAAGAGGCAAATAAGAGAAATGGACAATGCCAGAAGTGCTCTTAAGAGCTTTTCAGAATATGAATATTATGCTAATTAGATGCTTGCTTGTGGCCAAATCTGGGACATTTGAGCAAGCATGTTATGAACATTTAACAAATTTCAGAGACAATATATTGAGAACATGACTGGATGCCTAACACTGACTCCAGGGTTATGAGACGCAGCATGCAGAAGCCTATTTAGCATGCAGAACACAGAAATTAATCTTGTTTTGACATGAACCAGTCAAGCAAAACAAAAATCATGAAAATCCATAATGGTCTTTAATAAGAAAAATATCTAGGTCCTGCTCATGTCCAACAAAAGCGGGAAATGTGTGGAGTGTTGCTGTTTGGAGGGGGACAGAAGATTTACTGTGTTCTAGTTTAACGTCACTAGCAGGTGACGCAGTATTAAATCCTGTTTTCATGCTGGTTCTCTCATCAACAGTAGAAGACTGCTAGCAAGTCATCACAGAGGTGAGCAAATCAGGTTTCAAGAAAACAGGTTTGATGAGGAAAGAAAAGCTCTTTACCTGTTCTTTATTAAATACAGTATATATCTGTCTACCCATCTATCTATTAGACACTGTGCTTGGGTGAGAAGATCTGAGTGTGAACTGCAAGAGATACAAGATGTCACGTCACATGAACCCTCCATATTCAAGTTTTAAATTATAAAACCTTTTTATCAAACGTGTCAATACATGGACTGAACATGTGGAACAGATGTGGTCTTATGGGTCTCTTGCACCAGGTTGAAAGTCTTCCAGCCTTGTTGTGCTATTATATTTATATATCTTATAGATTTATATCAAGTAGTGTCAGGTTCAGTTTGTTTAGTTACACAGTGTCAACGGTCTGTTGCCAAGTTTTCAAAGATGACAAGTAGAAATCAGTGAATGAGTCCAATGAAATAAACCAATGAACAAGGTCAGAGCTTTCACATATGATCACCAAACGTGAAGGTGGAACAGGGGTTGGGGTGGAGATCAGTGGGGGGGCGGTTAAAGGACATATTGTGTGCTGAGGGAAGGACAGGTAGCCTGACAGAGAATGTCCTTGTGTCTGGCTGGACCAGGTCGTGGGATATTTACATCCTGCCTGGTATCAGCTGGTTTATCTGTTTGTTTCTCTCCTCCTCTGTGCTCACATAAACAGTGTTTTAATACAACTGAATCACCAATCAAGCTGTTCTCATTGACATGTTTTCCTGTTGCCAGACAGGAAGTTGTCAGAGAGATGTGTCTGTGGAGGGGAAGCCCAACCTCGCACATGCAGGGAAACACTGGCACCTCTGTTTTACAGGAAGTGGCTGATGTTTGTCCAAAAAGTCGCTACATTAGTCAGTCATTTTAAAAGAGCAACAACCAATGGGGAAACTCCAACACTTGGCCCCTCGATCAATGGTTTAACCTTATCACTCAGTCAGTCAGTGACAGACCTGTTCACAGGGCTGGCCCTGCTGTTGCACTTCAGCCAAAAAATCAAGAGAACCATAAAATGTATACGAGGAACCAAAACCTACAGTGCAGTCAGAAAGTATTCAGACCCCTTCAGAAGAATCATGGAGCTCACTGTGTGTTCACCAGATCCGAGCCTCTACACACTCCTGTCTCTGAGCTCTGCAGCAGCTCCTTCATCCTCATGGCTTCTCATCTGCTCTGTCAGCTGTGAGACCTCATATAGAAAGGTGTGTGTCTATATAACGTCATAGAGAAAGGTGTGTGTCTTTATAGGGTCATATAGACAGGTATGTGTCTATATAAGGTCATATAGGTGTGTGTCTATATAAGGTCATATAGGTGTGTGTCTATATAAGGTCATATAGACAGGTGTGTGTCTATATAAGGTCATATAGACAGGTATGTGTCTATATAAGGTCATATAGGTGTGTGTCTATATAAGGTCATATAGGTGTGTGTCTATATAAGGTCATATAGACAGGTGTGTGTCTATATAAGGTCATATAGGTGTGTGTCTATATAAGGTCATATAGGTGTGTGTCTATATAAGGTCATATAGACAGGTGTGTGTCTATATAAGGTCATATAGACAGGTGTGTGTCTATATAAGGTCATATAGGTGTGTGTCTATATAAGGTCATATAGACAGGCGTGTCTCTATATAAGGTCATATAGACAGGTGTGTCTCTATATAAGGTCATATAGGTGTGTGTCTATATAATGTCATATATAAAGGTGTGTGTCTATATAAGGTCACATAGGTGTGTGTCTATATAAGGTCATATAGACAGGTGTGTGTCTATATAAGGTGATCTAGACAGGTGTGTTTTTCCAAATCATGTTCAATGACTTGAATTTACCACAGGTGGACTCCAGTGAAGGTGTAGAAATATTCTTTTTAATAAATTTGCTCAAAATGTCTTTTAAAAAAAGCGAAGGCGTCTGAACTGTTGTTATCACTAAGCAGCATTTGACACTGAACAACTAAGAGTAGTAGAAAATATTACAGTGAAACAGCAAGTGAGAAACATTTTCCATACAGTAAACAATCTGTCCTGCCTCTGCTGTGTGAGTGGCAGTTCTTCTGCGTGACCCTTGACACTGAAACCAAATGTTAATTTCTGCTACAAGGCCCCTGTCTTACACTGACAGTAAGCACTAGAGGGGGAAACAAATGGGATTTTAACTTCCAATTACAATAATGGCTTTTTGTGACAGGCCCTCCAACTATGCACCTTACCCCCACCCCTTCCTCCCTCTCACCCACACACACACGCACGCACACACGCACGAGGAAAACAATGCAGTTAATAATCTTGGAACCCTCATCTCTCTGTGTGGTCATGTGACTGACATGATAACAAAAGGAGGAGGAGATAAGCAGGAGGTACAGCCACATGGCCACATATTAGGTACACTCGGTTACATCAGTGAGGTTAGAATGAATAACACAAGCACCTCTCTGTATTATGGGATACAGGTCAACAGCACCATAAAATGCATCCTCCAAAATGATCATACAGTTGAACTAACACCTCTCTCAAACAGTTTAAACAAACTGAGCGTTCAAACCTTGGTGGAAGTGGATTTACTGCAGGTCTGTTGTGTTCATGTTCGCTGGGTGTAGCAGGAATATCCCTGTTTTTCTCAGCTCAACAGGCTCCTGTAGCTGTAGGTAACATGTGCCCTCTCTGTGGTCTCACTTCACTTCCTTCTTTAACCCTCTCACCATCATGAATTTATAATGTTTGACGAATTGAATAATGATACAGGTGATGAATTTGCCAAAACTTTAGATCATGTTTTTTTTTTTTTTTTTTTTTTTTTATAAATCAAGATTATTTGTTGAACAGCAGCTAAAAGTCTGGATTTATCTGGCTGCTCCTTCATCCAACATCTTCATTTTGTCCTCATAGGTGCAAACTGCACATTTAACGGTTGTGATATCTCTACTAAAAGATTCATATTTGACATGTTGATATTTAGCAGGAATAAAAAATATAAAATTTTAGCAGGTATGTTTTTGCATTAGTTATCCTATTACTACTCATGTGAAGAATGAAGTCCTTCCTCCTCCTTTAGTTAAATTGCTATATAATAGATATGTGGTACAGTATGTGCCTTCTATCTGCAATCAATAATCTGTGGGACCTTGTGCTCAGTTTCAAGCTATGTTCTGGCTCTTCTTCTAATGTCCATCTCAGGAAGCCATGCAACAGTAGAAGTGTATCACTGGCTACACAGAGCAAATCCTCAGAGAGACATAACATTGACATGTGGAGGACGTATTAGTTAAAGTTAAACACAGCTCAACAAAAATGTTGCTAACTTTTCTCTCAACTCTCAGTGGATTCCCTCAGGGCTGCTTGTTTCCACCAGCTTCACTCTGTACTCATCCAGAAAACACCAGGTTGCCATGGGAGCAATAAACCCAACCCTCCACTCTCTAAATAATCAAAATAAATCATTCAGTCTTCAACGCAGGATTATTTCTGGGGCCATTTAATTAATGTTATAGATGAAAGGATTACTCCATCAATCTCATAGTTGACTGTCAGAAAATTAATCTGTAACTATTTTGATAATTGTTTAATCATTTGAGTCACTGTCCCTGCAGAAGTCCAACATCTTAAATGAGTTTTCTTCTCCTCTCTGTTTTACAGCTTGTGAACTGAAGATCTTCAGCTGGTTGGTCAGACAATGTTCACGTGTCACCTTGGGCTCTGAGAAACTGTGAAGGACGTTTTTCACAGCTGTCAATCATTTCAGAGACAAAATGATTGATTGTTTAAATAACTGGCAGATTAACTAATGATGACAATAATCGTTAGTTATAGCACTAATTAATTATGTAACCATGTAAATGGTTTTAACAGACTTTTACTCACACTGGCAATAGCAGCTTTGTTGTCTAAATATAAATGCAGCCACATATGACTAACTGAATGCAACCTTGTTAATCATTTATAAGTAAAACAAACTCCAGGCAACTGCCAAGATGATGGAAACACAATTCATTGTACTACAAAGTTAATTATGTGGATCATTGTGTTCCAAAAATAAACTCTAAGTGTGCATCATTATGCATGGCACCAAGGTCATCAGGCATTCACTAACTTCAGAAACATGAATTCCACTTGCCGCCAGCGGCATCTTGGCTGTTATGCATTTATGGCTTCGACTGTTCACCTCCAGGACAAGACTGTCAGTTTTCCCAGAGGAGGAAGCCAGTCAGGACTCTCCCTCCTATTAAAAGAGTCAGTGCTCCGTGGTGTGGTCTGCTCTTTGTGCCATACGCAATGCAGTGAGGTGCTGTGGCTGAGGGGAATTCATTCTGTCACATTTTATAGGAACTCACAGTCCTTATTAATTGTTAATAATTAATTAATTATTTCACATATCTATTGACCATTATTGCCATTTGTTTATATTCACCTACATGATTTACTAAACTTCGCAAAAGCAACATTAGGTATAATGAACCCCTTGAACCTCTGAATGTTTGAATTACTGAACTTAATCAACATTACGAAATAATCTAATAATATTTTTACATTAAAGGACATATTCTCTTTATTGACAGTCTGGGCGTCTGGCAGCTGTCTAACCTCACAGTAGCACTTCCAGGACTGTATCTCATTGTTGTGCTATGTCAAGGCAGTTTTGACACAGTGTTTTTAGTCACCCCCGACAATGGTTGTGGTCCACTTAATTGATGTAATTAATGTTCATCATGGTGAGTGTTTGCTGAATGACTTCTAAACCAAGAGCCTGTCGGCTCCTCTCAGGAAGGGAATTGGGCGAGCATGAAGCACTCGAGTTTTTTGTCATGCTTCACAGGAACCTAGAAATGAGTGGAATAATTCCCAGCTCTTAAGCATGCTCAGAAGAGCTCAGCAGCAGGGCTCAACTAAGTTATTCTCCATGGTGTGGATAGCTCTCAGGCAATCCTGACCAGCCGGCGTCCAGCTACGTGGACGCACATCCACTCAGCCCACAATACACAATCATTTAGTGGCAGGTGACGCATGGGAGAGCAAGCACAATGATCCTGACTAGATGTCATGTAAAAGGGGACAGTTTACACTCTGTTGCACTGTGGCTGTCTGTGTGTGGCAATGCTGCGATGCCTTTTTGTATTGTCCTTGATGCACCTAGGCGGTGCTGTGTGGGGGTGACTGGAGTAAAGCAGAGGAGAAGGAGGAGGTTCAGCAAAGCTGGGAGGAGGAGAAAGGAGTAAAATCTTACTTAGTGCGGTAGGAGATATTTTCTTCTCTCGGCTCTGGAATTATAGAAACTGCTTGTGGCTGGTGGAGGCCTCAGCTGTGGTGAAAATAGGCCCCAACTGCCTCGCTCCCTACGCCACATCTCCAAGTCTTCCATCTCTGCCCCTGGGCAGTGGCAGAAACAAACAAAAACCTCCTGCTCTCCACTCTGTCTGTATTTCATTTCCTCTGAGGAAGAGGGCTCTCTTAAAATATTCAGCCACTTTGAAGTGGCATGTCACACTGACCAGGCTATTTTCTTTGATGAGCTCTAGTCCTAATCCTTCAATGATACATCTTCTCCCAACTCCATCACTCAAGTGAGGTGCCCTACAGAATAGTTATTGGTTGAAGAATCTGTGCAAAAAAGGAAAAAAAAGAAATGCTAGGTTTCCAAGTAGCTCTTACACATCAGTCGTATAAAGGGAGCTGTGTGACACTATGGTCAAATGGATTTCTGCACACAGTCCACACACACCTTTAACATGCTGCTGGGCCACAATCTCAGCCCCCCAGCCCTGGCTCAGCCCACCTGCACCACCTACAGTGTAATTCACTCTCCAGCTAAAGCTGGGTAGTAGGTCTGACCCCCACAGCTCTGGCCGTCAGTTACTGCTGACCTCCAGCAAGGTGCCAATGAAACATGTCCATTGAATGGTGAGCAGAACAAACTGCCTCACCTGACTCCTGCTGACAGCTCAGCATTTTAAAGAGTGGTAACGGATCAACACAGGTTCACAGCCGCACAGCCAGGACAGCCAGGACACCTTGCCTCTGGCCTGAGCAAAGCACTGCAGCAACACCCTGCACTGAGAGAACAAAGGTCATCTTGATACTTTAAAGATAGAAACCAGTCAAAATACTGATTAACTAACAAATTCTGATGTGATGAAGCCCTGATTCTTTTTGATACAACATTTTATATTAGTGATATTTTAGCAAAACCATATCAGTGCAGAATACTTTAACTGGAACTCTCAGGTGTCCATGAACACTAAACCTGAGGCTGTAGGTTCTGCATGACCTCAATTTAATGCATTACCATAGTCTGATTAAGACTTCTTCCAGAAAACAAAGGTAATAGTGCTCAAGCACGTTTTGCTCAAGGTGAGCGAACTCACCAGTCCGATGATCCTTGAGCCCATCTATTTGTTCTGGCTGGTATATTAGCTTATTGTCCCTCACACATCCAGCATATGCAGAGCGACACTCACATCCCTTTAGCCTCTTTTCTCTGCCCATCTGTTGAATTTAATACTGGTTCTCTGTTTGATTTTTCATACCAACCACTCTCTTATTTTAGTGCCATGCCCTTTTCACACCAGCATGTACCTTTGTTTTGGTGATGTCACTCCGGAAAACCAAGTCAATGAAAGGAGCGAAAGCTGCATACAGCTGCTGCGATCATCAGTATTAACAGCTCTGTCACATAATACTGCAAAACAGAGCTTTAAATAAACGTAGGTGACAAGTGAGTTTGTGATAAATCATTCAGGATAAGTATATCACCCAGTTCCTAAGAAATTCTGAGAGAAAAGGTTGTTTTATCCATTTGAAAATATATCGAGGTCCTGTGTGTGAATTACTAATGTTTACACCGACATCTGTGACACGAAGAAGCAAAGATACAAGAACAAAAGGCTCAGTATTCAAACATCAACATCATTCAAAGTCATTATACTTAAAATACTAAAAATCTGCCTTGTTGAGGTGAGGATAACATGTACTTTTGTTGAGTCATTTCATAAGTGCAGTTTTAATTTTAGAAAATAAGCAGGCTAAACGAGTATAAAAAAAATATTAACCAAGTGCATTTTAGTTCTTGTAAGAACAAGACATTTTCTCTCCTTTGAGTCTCAGTCATTAAAACAACAGCAGCTTCACTGCCTTTTTTCTACAGAGCTGAGATCCAGAAATATTTAAATATATGAGAATAAAGCCCCAATTTTACAGGGTCATAAAAGCTTATTAGAGCGTTAGCACAGCGTCCCTCTGATCTTTCGTTCTTCCTCCGTTTACTTCTGAAATTCAGAGAGAAAAATTAGCCTTTTTGTCCTGCAAATATTTTGACCTTTATAAAATGGAGCCTGTCCAACTTCACTACTTCCAAATATTCAACTATTCTTTTTTCAGCATAGACTGATTCTTTGTCACCTCTTCCTCTCCCCGTCTGTGCTCTGTGCTGCGCAGTGCAACGTCATTTACATAAACGCATGTGACTGAACAACACACAGCGACTGGAGGACCCGGGCAGACTAATCACAGTCCAGCCTGCATCTGACAGCTCACTCTCTGTCAGGTGAAACTCTGGCTGCAGACGAGTGTCCGTACCCACAAAGCAGCAACACCAACGTCAACAATTCAGAGTGTGAGAAATAGGAGGTGCAGGGAGAGTGTGTCAGATTAGAATCCATTGCATGAGTCTCACGCTCACTGCGGGAGATTTGGCCTGGGGCCATGTTCCAGATTTGGGGGAGTTCCAGGTGTTACTCAGCACAGTTATCCAGCTTATCAATCCTGCTTCATGACTCAGGACTCTACTCTTGGTTCCCTCACAGCCAGAAAAACAAATTCAAATACAACCACAGCTAACAGACACCTAGCACATGAGCTAAAAATGGAAACTGGCCAGTAAACTGTGATATATTAGCTACCCAGCAGGTAGCCAGGATGGACAACACTACTGACACACTGCTGTTTTTAAAGTCTATAGTAGGAAGAAAACATTGGTTATTATCTTTTAAAATGAGCTCATGTCTCTTTCACAACTTCAAACTGGCTCATTTACAGCATTTAATTTCCAAAGGGGTAGCCTATATTTAATGAATTTAATTTCCTTGTGCATAAGAAATGTGATAATTCATTACAGATTATTACATTACTGTCGGGTAACAGTGGCAGGAGATGTATGCTGCTGTGAACCCATTCCTTTAGAAACTGGTTTTTTGGGAGGTTTTTTTGGTATAAAAATGAAACATAATGTCCATATGTTTTTCTTTGGGGTGGTGGCTACATCATGTCCTGGTCCATTTATCTATCAAACAGGTTGAGGAGAGGAGATTTGTATTACAATGCCTGACTTGTTACCAGAAGCTAAAGTTGGATATTTAATAGAAAAAACTCAAAGCCTTTGTTAATCCACTCTTTTTTTTGAAGGCAGAGATCTTCAGAGCACGTGTGCTGTGACTTGTGGAGTAAACAGACTTTTCTGATCACAAAAAACACACTAATGTAAAATCGGGCCCAAATCAAGTCTTACTAATAGGCAGTAGACCTGGAGCTTACAGCAGATCACTTTGCCTTGAGCTAACGTTAGCAGTCAGGTTTGCCTTGGGCTTTAATATGTGCATGTGAAAATTATAAAGCATGTCTCAGAGCCAGATCTTCCATGTGCTTGAGTTTGAGCCTCTGTCATTTCTCCTCACTGCGCTGAGTCATGAATTTGCTACTTTATAATTACAGGAGAGTTTAAAGCTTTACAAATTTGAAGTAGCATGTGTAAAAGATGTGGTAAGCTTCCAACATAACCACCACCCCCTCCCCACCCTTGTTGCAGGGCATGTGCCAGCTCATCATGCACTAATACAACACATCATGCATGCGTATGGTACAAACACACACATACAAACAGTCATCTCTTGTCTGTCTGCACAGTAGCCAACCGTAGGCAGCACAGAGCTGCAGAAAACAGGCTTAGACACACAGTTCTACATGAAAACCCTTCTTTTCCATGAGCTGATCCTTCTTTGTTCTGCATAAATGCCAATTACATAATTCTCTCTGGCATGCAAATCAGATTAGATGAGGCCATGGCAGATCACCTATACCGCTTGGTCTAGTGCTGCCTCCAAATCCACAAGAATAGAACATTTTGGGACATCCCATTTTTATGCATTAAACTATTTAATCAGCTTTTTGTTCAAGATGCAAAGAACTAAATATTACTCTTTAACATAAAAATGATTATTACTATATCAGTAATCATGTCACACAGTACATGGATGGGACTATTCTTAATGCAGAAGGACATATTTGACGTACACATTGTGGTATTTGATTAAAGAAAATGCAACTTGAAATTCTGATAGTGAAATATCAAGGGTATTATCAAATGTTAGAGATGTCCAGGAGTAAACATGACATACCATATCAGGGGGATATTTGTATGCTAAGAAGAGACACTGACATTCAGCTTGTGGGCACTGATACCCAGAATCATGCTGCGAGAGGGAACCAATGCAAATTAGCAAATCGAAGGAAAGTGACACTTTGCTGTTGGCTGTGGGAAGTCATCAGTAAAATGTTGCAGCGGTGCTCAGTGCAGTCAAGAAAAGTACGAAAGGGCTCTCACTATGCTTCTCTGTGTGCATGTGTGCAAGGGCACATGTGTGCACTTCTCTCTGTGTGTGAGTCTGTGTGTGTGTGTGTGTGTGTGTGTGTGTGTGTGTGTGTGTGTGTGTGTGTGTGTGTGTGTGTATGTCTCAGCCCAGGGAACTAAAGAGCTGAACAAACCAGAAGTTGCCTGACAGCACAAGACCCTACCCAATGTGAACTTTGGGGACACGGGGACAGCTGGTGGAGAGGAAAAAAAAAAGAAGGAAACAAACACTAACGGAAAGCAGAAAAAAGGAGGCTGTGACTGCAATACATTACTTTACTCCTGATTCTGGGATATGTCAAAAACCTCGACCATATCACACAGAAGACACTGTGATATGTATTAATTATGTATGTATTTATGTATGTACAATGTGTGTCAGACTGAGAGTGGTCACAGAAAAAAAAGGCAAAGGAGAGGTATGTGAGAGACAAGAGCCACTGAAGAACAACAAGCAATGACATAAAATAATGTGCTACAGGCTGAGAGTGAGTACGTTACCTCCTCTGAAATTATAATATGTTGATACATTTTTATAATACACATCACAGCTGAGTTAGGCTGCAGGCACATTTCACTGTCTCTGACGATCCTATAATACATGCTCTAAGTACACAGGCTCCGCAGCTACATACAGCTGTGTACGTTACATTTCGCATTAATAGATGCAATCCCAGTCCCACATTCCTCCGGGCTCTCTTTTGTTAATGATATTATGAAGCACACAAGCCCAGTGACATTTACTTGATATTCAGCTTCCATCTTAGCACATGAGAACGCTAAAAATATATAGTGAAAAGAAATGACTGGCTCCCTGTTGTAGATACAGAGAAAGAAATTGCTTTCTTAATTTTGTAATCCATCATAATCTGTGTCATTTTTCTATTTAAACCACTTGATACCATTTGTATAGAGAAGCTATTTCCTTTAGACAATAAGACTTTGTGTTGGAAGCATCCTTAGGTTTTCCTCTATATTGGTCATGGGCTGAAGAATGTATTTTTGTGAGTGTTTTAAGTGTCCTTGTAAATCATGAAGCTACAGTGCAAAGTCTTTGAGGGAACTGGTTTTCTCCTCAGGAGATGGACTAAACGTAATGAACCTACAAACCGTCGACCACTTGCTAACAAAAATGAAATTTTGTCTCTCATGTCTTTACCTTACACATTCAGACAAACACAGCTCTACGCTGACAGTTGTGAGCACATGTGGGTTGTGCACATAATGTAAACATCTTTTACACAGTAGCCGGTGGACATACAAGAGAAAACACACACACACAAACACACACACAATAATAGGTTTGATGCGTCTGTCCCCATGTGCTAAGCTATCAACCAGAGCACTGTGTCTGCTGTCGACCTGGCTGCTGGGTCCTGGGGACAGATATAGAAAGATACAGATCTATAACCTGCAGTATCGGGGCCTAATTGATGCAGGCCTAGCATGAAGGGGAGATCGACATGACAGGCATCAGACACATGTGACAAGCTTTATCGGTTTGTCTGGGTCTCCTGGCTGAGAGGAGTTACACAGAAAGTCATTTCAACACGTGCATCACATTTATACTGTTTCTGTCATTTCCTGGTTTAACAGTGTATGGAATTGTCGAGTTTTTACTGTTTGTGGAGCCACAGGAAGGCGGGGCTTATCAAAACCACAGTCCAGATTCTGCCACCAAATCCTGCTCTCGAACAGCGAAGCTCCTGCAGTGTGAATTCGAACTGTCTGCCTGGAATACCCCGACAGATCAGCGATGAGCTGAACGATGTGCTAAAATTTGCGAGAAACATCTGAAACACAGATGTCTAACGGATGTTTCCTATAACACTTCCTCCTCCTCTGACATACTGAGCTGTCTCTCTTCTATTCATATGCTAATGCTCAATCAGTCTGTCCAATCCACAAGCATTTCCAACCACTTTTTTTTTTCCAAGCAATCAATTTACCTTGGAGAGAGATAAAAGCTTAAAGAGTCACATAAGAGGCGAGCTGGAGCAAATGGTGATATGAACTGAAAAAAAGGAGAAAAAAAACTACCAAGACAGGAAAGAGGCAGTTGGGGAATAGCTGGATAATGTAGGTATAAACACACAAGTCTGTGCCTAGGAAGGCTCGACTGAAGCTCATTCTCATCTAAGCTGAGTTTCCCCCCACTGCAGGAGGGACTTCCAACACCTTCAGCTGCAATATAAATGTTAATAGAGTTCAGGGAAAGAAAACGAGGCGTAAACAAACAAATGTGGTATTCCATGCTTTGGGGCAGCAGGAGGGCCCTGTCATTGAGCAGTATGTCTGCGCGTGTTGGGATGTGCGTGCATATGTGTGTTTGCATTCGCATGTGCCACGGGAGTGAAGAGAGAAGAGGGAATAAAGATGGGGCTTCTCACATACTCAGTATGAGCTACGCTGTAGTGGACCTCCAGCAGTGGAGCCCCCCCCCCCCTACCAAACCCCTCCTAAAAACTCCAGTGAGACTCTGCCATAAGACAGCCAGATCATTTTCTACATCCTAAAAAAAAAAAACAGCTTTGAGGGTGAGAGCCGCTCCAAATGGAAATCCACTGTCAGTGCTGCCACCAGGAACTACACACACTGAGCAGTCAACACCAAAACAAAAGTAGGTCTCATTCTAAATTGAGTGCTTTCTAAAATATCAAAGAATATCAAAGTGCTTGTCTGTTTCATACCGGCTCTTCTCTGCGCTGCTAACTTTTTGAGGTTCACCAGTCATTGTACAGAACACAAACGCAGTGAAAGAGAGAGAGAGATGAAGGTAGGTGGGTGGTAAACACTCGCATCCTCATTCTAAGCACACAGGCAGCCGCAACTCTCCGTCCAGACTTGTTCAAAGGGTTGGCAACCTTCAGACCAATTAGACATCACAGGGCAGCCTGCACAGCACCCAGCTTTCATATAAACGGCTCTCCATGAATTTTTAATCAGCTATAATTTAAGGATTTAAATAAAGATCAAATTCTTCCGGCTGCACTGCGAAAGAGGTGTCTGGCTGTGTGTGTGTGCGTGTATTTTTATGCAATCAAATGGAAGTGAGTTTGCATGAATGTGTTCATCTGTTCCACTCTCTGTCTTTCTCCCATCCTTAATGTTCCCTCCTTTTTCTCTCCTCTACTCAGTCCCACCTGCTAGTGTTATGAGCAGAAGCCCGGCAGGTTGTCTAACCCACAGCAGAAAATTTCCTGACTGACTGGTTGACTGGTTGACTGGTTGGCTGGCTGAGTGGCAGCATGTGAAGAGCAGGAGACAGATCTGCAGGGAATCACTGACAGATGTAATTAATGAGGTCATACTTGGAGTTGGCAGTCCCTTTCATATCCAATTCCTAACGATCACAACTGAACACACCTGCAGCTCCAAAAAAAAAAAAAAAAAAAAAGGCTGTCGATACCTCTTTCACCAGACAAAGAGAAAGAGAAAGATAGATGTAAGGGGAACAGACTCTCAGATAAGACTTTACATATGACAAGCCCCACAACATTATCTAAACTGTACTGTCACAGAATAGAATGTATGAGTGGCTGAACTTAAGTCGGTACGTGTTTTTCCTTTTCAGATATTTATATTTTAAAAAATAAATAAATAAATAAAACAACATTAGAAAAGACAAATTAGTTTTTTTTTTCACATTTATGACTTAAAACATTAAAAAAGTCAACAGTCGTAAGTAAGCAAACTGTTAGCTACTTCTCCTGAGACACCTACAAACAGACTTTTTACCTCATAATTGGAAATGCTAAAGGCTGGTCCTCTGGATCCCATTTTTCTTCATTTTCAACTATTATATTTTTTTCCCTTTCATACTCTGATTCTGTAATGCTCAGGGCTGCTCAAGGGGCAGGCCAGGTAATTGGACAGCCTGGAGCTGTGATCTTTCTTGTGGTAATGTAATATGTTGCCCATAATTTTTTATTAACAATGTGCTGTTTTTTTTTTTTTTTTTTTTTGAGGTCTAAATTCATGTTTTTGGTTTTGGAAAAATGTCCATTCATAACATAACAAAACATAACATAACAAAACATAACATAACATAACATAACATAACAAGACAGATCAAGAAAAAAAGAAAAAGAGTACTACCATGCACCACAGCACTGTGGCAGTACACACAGACAACACTAGCCGGAAAGTTAATTATGCTGAATGTCAATGAGTATTCTTCCATTTCCACCCAGACCATATTATACCATCCCCTGGCCTGGTTTCTAACTTCATGGTGTAGAGTATTTATTACCTGTAAACAAGAAGGAAAACAGGCCTTGTCACATTTCACTGGGGCTCCCTCACTCATCACTAATATGTGAAAATATGTATTCAGGTCAAAGATTTCAGGCCTTCCCTTGAGACCCTGTCAGTCCTCAGTCTTCCTCAGTGCAAACATGCAAACAAACACATGTACTAAAGGGCACACGTTGTCTGGCAAATATTGAAAACTCAAAGGAGATCAAAGAAATACATGCACACACAGAACATGACGCACAGGAACGCTCATGGTTTGCATGAGCGTGTGTGTGTGTGTGCATTTACATTCTCCCTTCTTTCACCAGGTGAGGCTGACCAGCCAATACAGCGTCAGTGGAACACTTACTAACCCTGAACACAAAGGAGAACCTTGGCACTGCTCTTGTTATCCATCACCTCTTCAGTCTTGCATAAATAACTGTTAATAAATAGCATCATCTTGTCAGAGAGCTTTCAGCTGCATGCCCCCCCCCTTTCGCAGCTCCTACCATTTTTTTCTTCACTCTACACTTTTATCCTTAGTTGTTTTACATTTCTGTCTCGCTTAGCATTATGGGATACGAAATATTTAAAATCAAGGTTCTAGTGGCTTTTTAAGGATACAAGATTCAATTTCCTCAGATGGTTTAGGTACAGTCTACACTCCACCACAGCAAGCTGTATTTAATTTAAAGCATTCTGACTGACCGAGTTTGCCCTATAGTGAGGCAGCACAGACCTGATTAGAGTGGTTTATTTTAGGACAGTGACACCCTCATCACTGGATGGTTCGAGAAGTATGAGAACAATGTAAAGCCTTTTTCACGTCTCAGTCAGCATGTCTCTGCTTACTATAGATTTTAGACTGATCTCTTAAATTATTGCAGACATAAATATAGCCTATACTTATATTTTTCATTTCATATTTATTGTACATGGTTATCGTCTTAATTGCTTGTTTTAGGCTTTAATTGAATTTGCATAAATGTATGTGTTTGTATACACAGTAGTTGTATAAGAAGTAGAGGTAACTCTGTTGATTAGCTGGTCAGAGCAGGACAGTTCACACACAGTTTGTTCAAATATTATTTTAAAGGATGGAAAAAGTAAAGTCAACAATGAAATCACAGCAGTGACTCTTACATTCACCTTGTTACATTTGCTGCTCCTCATTTCTGTCATAAATGATTCTTCAGTAACTGTGAGTGTGTTCATGTATCAGAGGGCTCAGGTGTTGCAGCTTGTTTGGGCCCTTTCAGGATGCAGCAGAGTGCAGCATTACAAACAAACTGGAAGTACTACATGAAGCTCTTTCGGGAAGTAATTAAGAAATAGTATTTAAATACAATTATGAATGGTTGAAAAAGGTGCTGGAACGATCTTCTACAGGCACTAAGAGTGCGAGGCAGGCTGACCCCGTTCAAAATCAGTCAATATTTTGTCTCTACTCCTTATATTTCCCTCCTTCCTTATTTCCTCTCTTTTTGATGATGACACACTAACCAGCACAGCAACACATTTCAGGTGTTATCATTGTTTTAACAAAGCTTTGTCCTGCCATTCATGTCTCCTGGTTTTCTACTTTCCTTTTTCACACTCCACCTCAAAGAGCAGTGACATGTTTTATCTGACCATCTCACACAGAGCCGAGACAGCCTCTCTTTTATCTGACCACCTCTATCTACCTCTCTTTTTCAACCAAACACACACACAACCTCAGCAGTGGTGGGGTATGAGGAGTGTGTGTGTGTGTGTGTGTGTGTGTGTGTGTGTGTGTGTGTGTGTGTGTGTGTGGGGATATTTTTGTGAAAATAAGTCCAAAAGTCAAAGGTTAGGGTGCCCTTCAAGGAAAAGGTTGCCGTGAGTTGTCATGGCAACAGCCTTTAGAGAAAAAACTAAAAACTAAATCAATCAGCACTTAGAGTAAATGAGATCGAATGACATCAGAAAGGATTATAAAGGAGTTTAAATACCAACATGGCTGAAAAGGTGGAAACAGTCTTCACCTGCACAAGAACCCCCCACCCCAACCCCCCAGGCTTTTGCCTTTCTTCTTCTACCCTTATATAGAGCTATTTCTTTCACCATGAAAGACACTGGTTAAGCCCTCTTGACTAACCCGAGTTATTTATAGACACAGAGGTTCCACAACAGATAGCCGCTGTCCAAAATAGGAAGTGGAAGGATGATAACTGGTCGTTTAAACCCAAAGCAGCAGCACAACCTAGACGAGACCCCACAGCCCCCACACCCCCCACGTTCACACACACTCCTTAATGTTGCAAAGTAGACAATGGGACTATATTAACTGCTCAACAATGGGTTTTCTAAAGCTCGATGAGCCCCACAGGGTGTACTAGAGTTAAAGGCTGTTAAGGATTCTGTCCATTGGTCTGTGATGAATGATGTGGTACCGAGCGTACTTTAGCAATGATAGCTTATAGCTCCATTAGCCTGTAACTACCGAGAAAGGGTCAGAGAAAACGGTGAACTCCCTGGCTACATAGAGAGCATGGGCTTTCTGCAGTGGCCAGAAAGATTCATTAATCTAAGATGATGAGTCTTGGTAGGTATAATTAGGCCTCCTGACACACAGAGCCTCACTAGAGTTGTGATTAAGCCCTTTATGGCAAAAAGAAACTTCCCTAATGTGCTAGCAGTGGTTAGGCTTGAAACAAATAGAGCAATGAAGCTGCGATACCATTGTTTACAAGCATGTGTCTGTACTTTCCTGAGGTGCTGCACTGGGTCTGTGGGAGTTAATCATTCATGGGTGGCGGGTGGCTTTAAGACATAAATGCAGCTCTTGCTGGCACCACAGCTACCAGCATCACCCACACTTTCTATATATAACTCTTTTTCCATGGCGAGGCCATTTGTGGAGCAGAGTTCACGAGGGCACTTGCCTGAGGAGATCTCTACTCTAATATCGTTCACTAGACCTGAGAAAACATTACAGTCAACACCCTCTTTCATAAAAATAATACTGTCACCACCACTTTATACACTTCAGTGCCCATACGACCAGAGTCAGTGGAATTTGTTTTAGGAACAAGTACTAAACTCACCAGTGGCTGTTTGCTAATCTAAAATAACATGTTGTGGATTATCAACAAAGAAAATCTACCAAGAAACCATGGAGAGCAAATAAATTATCAAAGTGATATTTGACCACCAGGAGGCAAAATTACACCGACACAGTCCTGATACATTCAAGTTGATGAGGATCAAACAACTGGCCCCTTGAACATCCAGCTGATCGTCCCTTTTATCAAGCCACTCTGTAAATAAGAGGACAGTCCATTCTCTTTGAACTGAAATAAAACAATAACTTGGTAAAGACCAGGTTGAAGACAGTTTGTATATGTGTGCATGTTCAGTATATCAAGGGGACGGGATTCCCATAGTGCTCTGCTGCACAAGCATTATACCTAACTCCCACCGGCTGGCCCCCAGTGTCAGGGCCTGGAGGTCAGAGGTTCACAGAAAACCAATGAACAAACAGCTTCCAGGGTGGAATCTGAAATCATGTTTCTAAGCAGGGATGAACAATCAAAAGAATCATATTGTGATTATTTTGACACATATTGTGATTCTGATGTGAGTCACAATTATAGTGGGAATGGTAATTTTTGCATTTCACATTCACTAAAAAAAACAAAAAAAACAATGATAATGTGATTTTTGCTGAGATCTGTAGCAAACAAACATCTGGAGAACATGATGTGGAGGTCATGGCGTCTCTGTAGCACCACAATGCTTCATTTATGATCTGTTGCTGTGACACACTTTATCTTTATTATTTAATCTAACTTGCAGCAGTGCTCTTGGCCATATTATGATTTCAATAGTATTTTGATGAAGCTTTGATCATGTTTCCATAAAATAAAACGCATTTACCGGTAGGAATGGCTGATTAATCTGAAAGCGTCAGTAAATACAGAACCTGGCTGATGACACTTATGTGAGAGCTGCTCTTACAGCGCTCTTAATAACCACTGCCAGCCGTGCCCTGGGTATAGCACAACAAGCCACAGCCGAGTGCACCAATTGGGGACCCGTTCCTTAAAGAACAATTAACACGGCCATTTAAAAAAAATCATCCAGCCCACACACTCAATTAACACAACCCACTTTTGCACTTTCCCCTCCATTGTGTCCTAGAATAGCCCAGCTGAACTGGCACGATTAAGCTGTGCTGGTGATGACTGCATCATGGTGGGTTATTCCCCCAGCACCCACTCTGTTTGTCTGTAGCTTTAAAGAATACTTAACAGCTTTGGGGATCAGCTATCAAATGTGTGTCTTTCTGGGGTCTGAACGAGATGTAATTACTCTCTGCTTTTTTTTATTTATTTTGTTCCAGGACAAGACAGGCTAAATACATCTGTTTTACAAATGAAGTTGAACAGAGCAGAGAGACTGAAGCTGGGAGATGAGAAAGCAGCTCTTGTGCAAATATGTATTTGAAACAGAGGAAGAAAGAACAGACTGCTTTTGTGGTTGCTTCCGTTGCTCTTGATGCCTGGTGACTGAAAAGCTTTGAGTCAATATTTATGGTCATCAAAAAATCATCTGAAACTTCTGTGCTGACTAAGAAAATGTCGGCTGTCCTCGATATTGTTAAACACTGTGTCGGAATCGAGCGTACAGTGAATCTACAACAGAAATGCCTCCCCAGTACTCTCTGTAAAATGCAAACACATCGTCCTAAAAATAACTCTTATCTTGCAGCTGTCATTATCATTGGGAACACTTCAGAAAACAGCAGCCCCAGTTGTGTGTAAATAAACAGCGAAAAGCAGTGGAAGAGGAGAAAGATAACATACAGCAAAAATTCTATCAAGAGGCAGGATGGGATGACTCATGAAAATAAGTGACTTTGAGTTTATGTGGGGAAGGACAATAAGGAGCTTTGAAGCTCTGAGATTGCAGAGAGGTAGCTAATGGAGCAGACTAGGGAGGCTGGGTGTTACAGCAGCAATGTAGCATACTCTGTGCAGCAGCTCTGGTACTCACTCTTCTGGAAATACATGTAGGGCATGGCTTCATCAACCCCCTGGAGAGATGCAGCCATTACATTAACACAGCTCACCTAGCGGGCAGAGGGACAGGCCGGTGTCTTTGTTGCAGTGCGAGTTCATCCATGTCCCAAGCCAATACCCTCCTTTCACTGGTCATTTGTCATCATGAAGTCACTGGATATGCTGCTCTTCGATTATATCATCAGATAAAATGAAGTCACTCTAATTGTTGAACTTAAAAAGAGTGTGGGATGTAATTAGTACACTTCAAAAGGACATACACTAGAATTTCAAAGTGCTCATTAAGTGTTTACTTATATGGATGCTCAAAAGAACAACTGAGATCACTGCATGATTATTAGCTGAGGGTTTGTAATAGATGTAGCTTAGTGCATCAAGCTGCTAATCCTCAGGAGGAAGAACGTCTGATTCACACACACAGACCAATACGAAGGAGAGAATGCTAACAGCTGCACAGCTGCTGAAAGTCTGTTCAATTCTGGTACAAACATTAGTCATTTAAAATCATTTGAACTTGATTTTTTTGGAAACAGTCAGACAGCCTTCATACTGTATGAACTAGTGTTCTGGTTTGGTGTCAACCCTACGAGCCAGCACAGAACAAAGTTGGATTCTTACATATTGGTTGTTGGAACAGGAAGTATGTTTGCACATTGTAATCCTAGATCTGTGACAATAGGAGAAGCCCTCGGATGTGACTCCCTGCGGTTCCAGGAGTTGTATAATGAATGAATGGTTTAAGCACATACATGCAAATGTAAGAAAACACAACAATGAGTGGATAAGCCTCATGTAAAGCCTATAGAGCTTTGTTATCAGAGTATGCATGTGATCATAGAACTAGGGTTACATAATGTCCCTTTCATGCTTTTTATAGTTCAGCCCAGTTAGTTATTTTTCACTGCTCATATGTAGTGAGTGGCATTTCAACCTGTGTCTGCACTGCATACAAATGACCTCTGGCCAGCCACAATAATTACTATACAAACTACTTATGAAACCACAAGTATGTAAACTCCTTTTCAATGTCAAGAAATGTGCAATCATTTTCTGAGTAATCTGTAACACAACCCACCAACCCCTCATTAGGACACTTCAAGTGCTGTTTTTGCTACACAACAGGAATCTGTAAGTTCACTGCAGTGAAAACCTCTCAGAATTATCATGCAGGAAGATTATATGTTTGTAGGACAAGAAGCCGCATCAATCTTATTTATATCCCACCAACCATCAAGGATGAAAACAATGTCTATATATGCCCCAATCAGCAGTGAAGTGTTAACTTCACTGAATCACTGAAAATGAGATTCTGACTTCTGTGTGTGTAGCACCCAATGACCAACTTTCTCTCATATATATATAATGTTAATAATGTTAATGGAAACGTGGCCAAAACTCATATAGTGAGGTAAACAATCCCTGTGGTCTTTAAATGAGGTGTAGTCAGGAGCATTGTTATCTTGAGGCAGCAGAAAGTGACTGACCAACAAAAACTTCAATGGTATTTTCTACTTCCACCACCAGCTGACATCAGTCAGATTTCTTCACATCATCTCCAAGCTCAGCTCCTTCTCCAGAAACAGTCTACCGGACTAGTATTATGGTCATGTAACTATAGAATATATATATAGAAATAACCAACGTGTTAGCTTTTGTTTTTCTTGATAGCTGATATTTTCCACTTCATCTCCCACACATAGAACTAATGACAGGGGCATATCTAGAAAAAATCTATATGCAATTTGTGATTTAAGGACTAAGTCCACTGTTATATCACCCAATGAGCAGGTAATGTGTGTGATATTCCCAGAGCAGAGACGCCCCGCTGTAATCTGTATTACTGTGGATCTGCGTTCCTTCCACTATCATGTTCTGGATCAGACTCACGCTCCAACGTGTTCAGGTGGATCTGAGAAGTTTCCATCGGTTTTGTTCCTTAGTTTTACAGTTTGCTGTCAGAACCTCCACAGGAGGATGAGACGGTGCTAACAAGCCTTCGACAGGCTTCCAGATGTTCAACCAATCACAAGAAAGTGAGCTTTTAAGGAGGCCTCTTAAGGAGGCCCGAGCTAATATTGCCTGTTTCAGTCAGAAGCTCAACTGAGAGGCTGCATAACAGGCAGTTTGAGAAAATAAGGACTTTTTTTCCCCCTGTGAATCATGCAAAGCTTCTCTAGTGGAGTCCCAGAATAAAAATATAGAGCTGGAAATTATGGCCAATGACTCAGATAACAGTTAACATTTACACACAGGTCCACACATACAATCATATCTGAACACATGTTTAGAAAGAAAAGGAGCCACATGTGAGACTTGAAGTGGATTCTCAAATGTAACTGTACCATGAGCCCCAGCGTGAGGACTACAGCAGTCAGGGTGAGCAATGAGTGCTCATGAGAAGGGCAGAAAGGGAACTCTAGATCATGGGTTCAAATAACAAACTCACACCGCAGGTGGTGTTCAGCTGCAGTGCACCCCTAGGCTCTCTACAGCATGCATGAGGGCATCTGTCATGTAAATGAATCAACTAATGAAACGGAAAGAGACTCGAGTACAGAAAAGCCCAGATTGAGATGGCAGGTTGAGACCTGCTCTGTGAAAGAGATGAGTTTAAACATCGGACGTGGGAGGAAATATCAAACAACATGGCTCCATAAAGACATACAATTTTCAAGTGTTAGGTCACAAAATTATTATTGCTTAGCTGATGTTGTCTGTGTCAATAAAAATAAGTCCTCAGCAGTGAAGCAAGAAAGCGAGCCATAAAGTGTCTTCTCTTTGTGGTCTTGCCGAGTATCACATCAACATCTGACATCACTTGGATGCTGAGATTTTACTTCATTGAACAGGAGTACAGGGGGATCTCAGTTCAACAAATCAAACTTGATAACTATAGTTCTGATGCTGCATCAGAGTAATGAGTTCGCCACTAATGCTACTGAAGGGATGTGGGGATTTTGAAACTTTACAAACTGAATTTCACAAACAAAGGGATTGTGTTGGTATAGACAGAGAAATCTGGACAAACTGTTAACATTTATCGTGGCTAATAAGAAGAGAGGCAACTACAACTTCTATGCAAGTACAAGACACTTTTATTATCCCTTCAGGGAAACTCTGCCCACCATGTGTGATAAAAACAGGACACTGCAGATAATGTAATAAAAAAGCAATTTACATTCACCCTCACTCGTAGTCAAATGTCACCCAAACACTCATCACTGAATGCCCTGAGCACATATTTTGACATGCATGCAGACGAGATATGCACACACTCTTTTGTGTAAGTGTACACATTTTCAAAAAGTCTTAATATATTATATGTGTTATATATGTTATATAATATAAATATATACGACCTGATAATAAGAACTTGAAGAATAATGAAACAGTGGGGGTTACAACACATTTAAACTGAAAAACCTAGCTCCAGAAAGAGCAGGTCATTATCTACACTTACTGTGACTATACAACCTGGAGGCATATGACTTGTATTGTTCACTGAACGCAACCTATAATAAAGTACGATGAGCCAAGTCAAGCCAGGGGTGGAGGTGTCAGGCCCTTCAGACTCACTACGGTGAAAATTTTTATGTGAGATTTAAATGATAGGATTCAGATTGAAAATCGGTGCAATGGCTCTTTAAGTACTGTTGGGCCATTTACTTCCTCATTCTACGTCCAAATTATGGTGTTAAACAGGGTTGGGACAGAAAATCAATACGGTGTTATATTACAAGATTACAATATTTCCTCTTGCCTAATGACATCGATGCCCTTGCACCAAGTATCAATATTTTTATTAAACTAAGAGTGGTGTAAATGGGTTTTCTAACATGGAGCCTGCTTCTGTTTTGGTCCTTGTGGTCCTTGCTCATCAGATTGATGATGGGAAGGTGCAGTGAAGCGTCCAGCTAGGACTGAAAACTGAGGAAATGGCAAATCATAAGACAAAAAAGAAAAAAACATAACCGGAACATTAATCTGAATTAACCTGAAATTTATATCTTCACATCTCTGTGAGTCTCAGAATTGAACAAAAAGTGCCTTGGATGGAGCTTCAAAACCCATTGCCGTTTTCTTTTTTTTCTGACTGTACGCACAGACCACAAAACCATAAAGACTATTCAATGCTAACAGTCTTAAACCTGCAAGCAAAACTTTAAGCCAGGATTTTAGGCCTTGTTGTGCCATACTGATTAGACTTCAAGATCAGACTTAGGATTTGCCAGCTCAGCAGATGTGAGGGGCAGTGCCAAAAACTGGCATTTCTTATCGTGCAGTCTTTTTTCCTCACAATTAAGTTGCAGACCAGCCAAGGGCCCTCCAATGTCTGGAAATCTAATTTTTGACCATTATCTATAGCTCATCTCTAGTGAGTATACAATCGAGAAAAAGGAAATCTGTTAACGTTTCTCAAACGGTATGAAAGACTTTTCATTTTCAAAGTCTATTAAATCTAATAAACCAATAAATAAATAATAAATAAATAAAATAGCAATTTCCTGGAGAAACAGAATGTGGATATATATTAAAAGAAAACTGATACAATCTTGACAGGCAAATTTCCTCCCCAATAAGTCAACCACATTCAAAGTGAGGCATCTCCATGCAAAAACATGTTGCAAAATTATTAAAGATTTGAAATCCTTGAAATGGCTGGCACAACACTTCATCTTGCCACTGTAGTCTATCCAGCGTGAGATGACTCTCAGTTTGTGGTTCTTGTGTATAAAAGATCAATAAGGAGAGAAAACCAATCATGCAAGTTTGTCTTCAAACTGTCATCAAACACATTTGGTTTCAACCTCAAATACATTTGTCCTCCTTACCCACGGTTCCCAACAATGTTTGATGTACATTACAAGTGGCTCTATGAGTGTTGACTATCAACACAATAAAGAAGAGGCAAACATTAGCCTCATTACCTCAGACGTCAGACATTACATAGTGTCGATTATTTAGATTTTTTTACGTTTCACTTCTCTGTGATTACTGCAGTTAACATGTGTACATATGTTCCAGCACTCCAACACTACGCACTGACTATATGTATACTCCACACGGAGCTCGGGGTCGCCCTACATGCTGCATGCTCATGTAACTTAGCGGAAACACTCCAAGTGAGCTAATAATTCTGCTCCTGTTTATATTCAAACAATGTGAAGAGCTGCAGCCAGACAGACGGGCTCAGTAAACAAAGACAACAGCACATTTTCTCATTACCAGGATGCGTGAGGGAGGCCAAGGCACAGAAATTAGCGAGCAAAACTGCAAGAAAAGCAAACCAACCAGGTCATGTGCGGTGTTTGGCACCCACTGATTTTAATTTCAATATTACCGTACAAACAACAAGAGAGGAGTGGATTATACGATAAACAGGCTCTTCATCCTCCCCACGAGTCACAGAGAGCGGTGTATGTGTTAGTGACGGGCCAGCTTACCTCAGAAAATTATTCTTTATTCTAGGTACAGCATTATTACTGGCAGAAAATAAATCCACAGCCTATTGTTTGCCCATTGTTAGAGGCAGGACTATACGGTACGAGGGGCAAGGCCTCGGAAAAGAAAAACGTCAATCCCCGAAGTCACACCTGCTTATTCTCACATCCCCCCAAGGGAAACCACAAGCCCTTCCCTACATTTAGTCAATACACCATTCAAAACCACAGTTTCAATATCTCTTTCTGTGTGGATGTGCACACACTCCACACACAGTTTCTTTTCTCTAGGTGCATTGTGTCAATTGCAATAACCTCCCAGACTAAAGCAGCTATCGTCAGACCTGCAGTTTACACATAGAAACACTCCACGCAGCAGAGCTGGTTTTCATCTTCCACCCGGTGTACATTACAGACAGGTCCTCTCGTGTCGGCCCTCTCATCCACACATCCACCATTTCACTGTGGCACCGTCTGTTTTCACCCAAAACTGTGGCTCACATCCTGCCAAGCATCCCAGCTAGCAGTGTTGTATATACACTGACTACACCTGCCTGAGGAGGACGGCTACGCACGGCGGACAGGGTGTAGGATAATATGCATTGTTTGAGATCATGCTCAGAGCAGGCAACAGGACTCCACTCCCCCCTCACCGTCTCAATATTGCCTCATAGACAACAGTAAATGAGCCTCTTTGGCTCAGTTTTCTCCGTGGTGGGTAGATTTTTTTAATATGACCAAACGGAGTGAAAAGATAATACGGCAACTTTCAAACAATAATTGCTTTAACTGCTGAACAATACAGAGCAGCAGCCTCTGGTAGTGGCTGGTTTCATTTTTCACCCTCGTGTGTGATCATATGAATATCAAAGAAATAAATCTTGCTTCAGTGAATTGGCTTGGCATCACAGAAATAACTAAGAATAGTCTTCAGCCTGCTGAGAGAGGAGAGAAATTCTGATGGCAAGTTAAAGGTAGCAGATGATTAAACCTTGTTGCGCAGTTATGTACTTGTTATGATCAACGTGGACAATTTTCATAATCTCGGTTTCCATTTCATCAATGTGCCATTAACAGTTTTCCTTTGAACACATGTCAAGGTGTTTGAGAGGAGCCAGTAAAGAGTCATATCAGATCTTCTTAGATAAGCCAAGCTGACATTTATCCCCATCACACATCACACTATAAACTACAACTGAGTGAAAGTGCGGTGTGCAGAGCACAGTGCTATTACACAGGCAGACACCCACCGCATCATTTATCCTGCCCATAAATCAGCCCTGTGCTCTACTGCACTACCTGCTCCTCTTGTCCCAGCAGATCTCACTGACGTATCATTATATCTCATATACATCCACTGAAATAACCTCCACTGAGCCTGAGAGCTCAGATGTGTGAGAAGGAGACCCTGTACCTTCCCTCCATCTGTCCGCTTGGATGATGTTTTGCATTAAGGCGTCAATTAGGCCTGTGATCTACGCTTGTTGTTTTACTGCCTACTATTTTGTCTCTGTCTTATGGTTGGGATGAATAATGTTTGGGGTTGTATAACACACAATCTCTTCATGGCAAGTCTAATCTTGGGTCTATGATATATCACTGCAAAATGAGGACATAGTGTAATAATGAGGATAATTGAAGGGCTGAGCTGACACTGGGTCTTGCATCAAGCTCCAGGTTGTCTTTGCTGCTTCCGTTATGTGGCACTCATCCCTGAATTTGAATTACATGCTCCCACAACCCACTTACGTCGCCACCCCTTACATATATATTTAAAGCTGAACACCCTCCTCTCTGATCCCAACCCGACTGCAATAAGTAGTTTCATCTGAAGCCCTGGAACACACATCGAGTCCACACACCAAGTGTTCACAATCCACAGGAGCATTACCTCAAAATCAAGATCACGTTATTTAACACATTTCAAAAAATCAGGAGTGCTTTGGTTCCAGTGCAAGCTGTCATACAGAATTAAACATGTGGAGTTTATCATGTACTTCTGAGCTCTGTGACATTTTCCTTTGCTTTCTTATAATAATGTGCCAGACAGGAACAGCAGAGAGGAAGTTTGGAGCTTTTATGGCCGAGCAACTGGAAAGCAAGAAAAACAAGACATCATTAAACTGGACAAAGATGAGTGAATGCTTTATCTGCTGAACGGAGATGATAGTGATAGCCTCAAGGGTTAACATCTGTAGGGATTAGAGATGCTGCTCATCAGGCAGGCGGGGGGGGGGGCTGAGCAGAGCCTGGGTCCCCTATCAGCGGGGGCTGAATCAAGGCTCTGTGGAGAAAGGCAGCAAAGCAGTGCAGCACCACTCAGGCCTGCCTGGAGCAGACACACTGTGTACCCCTTCACTTAGCCAGCACTCAACTTCTGATTCAAGTGACAGTGTCACAGAGAGGGAGGGGGGGGGGATGAAGCAGTAGAGAAGGTAAGAGGCTGTCAGCACCAGAGTGAAAGAGACAGAAAACAGACATTTTTAGTCAAGGTGAGAGAAAAAAAAACAAGGACCAATTTATTTTCCACCCAGTGAAAGTTAAAATGAAGAAATAAAGACACCTACAAATATGAGGGAGAGTTTAAGAAAACTCAGATTTGAATTAAATTCAGCATAAGAATCAGACTTTCATGTGACTCCACCCGCCCGTCCACGTATTCACTTTTCTCCCCTTGATTGCCCATGCCTCCCCCATTATTTCTTCACTCTCCCTCGCCCGCTGTCTCTTCCTGTCTCCACTTTGAAGAGCAGCGGTGTGTTTGTTTGGCTCTTGCATCACACCTGTTTGTTTAAGCTGCAAATGACGCTGGAGACAAAGCGTGCCTGTCTCTGCAGACTGCCCAGATATAGCCTGTGGTTGCCAACAACACAGGACTCCCTCTACCTCTCACCCTTTTCCTTCATTCTCGCTCGCCCCCCCTGTCTTTTCTCTCTTGCTGTCTAACAAGGGAAACACAGAACACTGAGTCTCAGTTATAATTCCTACAAGTACAGCCGAGCACTAAATACTCCCACAGCACCTGGGCTTAGTCCCGTGGATAATATGAGGTTAAAAACACTAAATGCAGATGCACTGTGGCTCATTTGACTTTGACATGTCACCCCAATAATACCAGCAGCCGATCATGAGCAATGACAGACCAGAAGAAAATCAAGGCAATCACCTCTAGGCAGTGAATTATCAGCTATAAATAAAGTATAGACTAAAAGCCAACAGAATCTGGATCACAGTGTAAAGCAATAATCCACTGTGCAAAATCTTTACCTAGAGCCATTTACAATCACCTGCTTTCCGGTCTCTTAGTCAGCACCTTTAGATCCATACTACGTACAATACGATAACCAACTGAGATGTGGAATTTATTTACCACTGCATTATCAAAGAAAATGCCGAGCACTTCTGATTTTACACTCACAATAGGTTACGGATCAAAGCCCTGCTATCAGCACTCAACATTATTCTCTCAAACAGGCCTGAGAGGAATCACTCCACAACCTCTGCTGTGCATGTAATTTGTTTTTTTTATACATAAGCAAAATCCAAACTCACACAAACACACACGGACACGCACACAAAGGGCAAAGGCTGTTTTTTATTTGCCCTGTGGAACAACTATGTGGGCAAAAGGGGAGGTCAAAGGTTAAGGACAGGAATAATCTGTCAAGGTTAAATCTCCTGCTTGTTTTGGCGCCTAAAATGGACTGAACCGGCATCACTTTATTGACAGAGCGTAAAGCTAAAGCAGTGTCAGGCAGCTGCTTCCTAAGAAACAAAATTCCTGTAGACCTTAGCACGAACGACATTCGGAATCTTTTCTGTTGTGAATACTGGCGAAGGCTTCACTGCAGTGATATCACTGTGATTTCATTAGCTTTTCAAAGCTAATGCTTTGTGAGACGATTTGTTTACAACTGGTTGAGGTTTAGAGAAATGGAAAATAATCATTTGCAGAAAACCACCAAATTAAATATCTTTCTTTTTTGTTTGTTTTCTTATTTTCCTTCTTTCTTGGTGCTCGTCTCTTTTACTCTCTCTTTTTTTTGTTGCTTGTTTCTTTTTCTGTGTTTCTGTACGTGCCCCTCAGCTTTGTGTCTACCTGACAAGAGTGGAATTGAAGTCAGATGTGCACCCCTGGGGGGCCTCTCTTTCTTCATTGCTCAGGTGAAATTTTCTCCAAATATTTTGTCTTGCAGCCACTGATGGACAAACTCGTAGTGGAATCAAAGCAGGTCTCTTGTACTGATTCAGCGCTGGGGTGGCCAAAGCTTTAAAGCATTGTTTTCACCTAATAACTCAAGCTCCAGTTGGAAATGTGTATGTGCCCATTATTTAAGGCTGTGGTATTTGCTCTGTTCACATTGATATTCAGCTTCAACATTTGCTCTTATAGTTGTGGCCAACCCAAGTGTCAATAAATCATTTACAGCTTAAACATTTTTAACATGCACCTGTTCCCACGCTGCTTGACATTTAGTCACTAGGCAGGTCGATACATTAAACAGCACATTATAAAATCCATGTCAATGCTGAGCAGAAGTTTAAAACCACACGCAGAAATATTTGTATGAAGTTGAGCATTTGGGTTTTAATGACTAGTTCTAATGAAAGAATCAGACCAAACACCCCAACACACACAAATCTGCTCTCTATCGTCCTTGTCACCGTTTCCACATTTGCATTCATAAATCAGTCAAGGACTCGTCCCGGCTGCCTTCTCACTCTCCTCACGCGCAGCCCTACCCTGACTTCCAGATGTGAGTCACTCCTTTCACAAATCAGGCTCCATTAGCAAAGCTTACTCTAAGTTGAGGGAAACGAAACAACAATCTGCATTTTTCCTGAAAGAGGTTCGAACGGCGTAATCTTACGAACGTTCCTGAATCTGGTTCATGTAAATATGACACTGAAAGATTCACTACGTGCCTTCGAGCAGGAAAAGCTACTCTGGGGAGAGCGTTGTACGTGGTTTCAATTGCTCTAACCTTGTTATCACTTCAGGCACAGGATGGAAAGACAGGTAGACGGCCCCAGCTCTGAGTGCCACCTGCCATCCACCAGGCCAGACCCCCCCCCCGCCAACTCCCTCTCCAGCTCTCTCGTCCTTCCTCTCTTCATATCACAACAGTCCCCCTCCACCTGGGCGCCTGAGGGAGAGGATACCTGCAACCAAAGGCCGGTAACATGGCAACCGAGTCAAAAGGCCTTCATGCCTGTTGCACGGCAGGGTGCTGGCATTTACTTCCCCGCCATCCGCCCCTTGTTTCATCCTCAAGGCCCCTCGCTCCACCCAGGAGCCTAAAAGAAATCCACTGTCCTTGCTTTCTCAGCTGCCTCCCTCTTCCCCAGTTGGGAAAACAATATTCCACAAAAGAGAAAAAAGAGAACTTCCTGTCCTTTTTGTGTGCAGACCAAAGGTGCTGTTTATTGCAGCGTGATTCCTGCTTCGATACACATGCGCGCTCCTGATAGAGGCAAAGTAAGACGCTGCCTGTATCCTTCTAGTTTTTAGTGGTGAGACATGAAGTTTAGATTTAGGTCGTTGGAAATGTTTCGTTCTGTGTATTTCCTCAAGGCTGTATTTTCACAACCCCCCCGAGCAGAACACACTGTGTCACAGCCCGTCTGTGTACAGCTGCTTGTTGCTTCACAGTATGTGGGCAAGATTTCCTCCAAGGTTTTAAATGGGTCACATTCTGTCTAAAGATGTTAGAGGTTACGCTTACACAATTGGATAATCCTGACTGCTTTGTTCAATATTGTGATTATGATTTTATCTCATTTCCAGGAAACTAAATTGGTGCATCATGTTTTTGCACCTGACTGTACTGAGCTTCATATCCACACATTCTCTGAGCAGCTTCACAGTGGAAAACTACAGAAGATAAATGAATCACCTGCAAATAACACTCTTGGCATTAAGACAAACACGTGTTATAATCTAATCCCTCTGGTTTGAAAAGGTGATACATCATGTTGAATACAATAATGTCATTCATAACTGACTTTCCCTGCAGTGTAATTTGTCAATATTTTGAGATTTTATCTGCACATAGTTGAATTTATCAAAGTATGTGAGTTCAGATTAACTGAGACTGTGGACTACGCAAGTGTGTCACTAAAGACATTTTCTGAATAATGAAGTAAATGAGCTAAGTGTTGTGAATTATAATTATATTGCTGTATGAAGCTGCATTTGACACAAAGACGACTGCTGCTACATAATGGTGCGCACCCTTGCAATTACTCAGCTAAATCACCCCCTCCCCTTCCTACATAACAAATCCCAATTTAACCCAGAGATTAAGACCAAATTACCTCAAAATGAAAGATAATCACAATGATTCACTGTGAGGAAGTGAAACAACTTACAATAAGACTTGGAAAAAGTCCGTACCAAGAGTTCACACTGAGCTGCCTGCATCTTTTTACATTGTGAGTTTGGGGGGAATGCATACCAACATCTCAATATATGCAGTAAGGAAATACCAGGCTGTGATATATCCATCTATATCTGTGTTTCATTAGTGCTACGACAGCATGGCAAGAAAGCAAATCAAAAACAACAACATCTTGATGCCATTAAAGAGAAACTTGGGCTTGTTACACTAAAATCATGCATCTATTCTAAATTTACATATTCAATGTAATCAGTGATGGTGGTGACGCATCAGTCTTAGTCTGAACAGACTGTAGTAATGCAGACTTGTGACATAAAGTAATCCGGTGTACGGGCGTTTTCACATGATGATTCCTCCACTGCACCATGTAACACAGTATCTTCAGAGAAGGAGGTGTGGTGCTTCTAATCTTTCTTAAAGAGGTGCTAACCTCCCCATCCTGTGGAGTTCTCAGTGACAGAGAGAGGAGGACTTGCCGGAGTGAAGGAGCCAGTGGCAAGCTCATCGATCAAAGACTGAGAAATGTCAGACGGCAAGTACAAGGCACAGTTTTTACACAGGCCTCACATCTGCTGGAGCCACACCTCACAGGCAATTAAAACAGTTAGACAGCAAGTCCAGCCAGGGTGTTGGTTACACATTTGTGCCAACGATCATGATTTTTTCAAAAACAACTTCATCTATCATTTTGATATAAACCCAACCTGAGGTTGAGCTTGAGCCTCTTAGTTCCACAGCACAGACTGGAATCAGACGTTGACGCCACCAGAAATCTGCAATCTACCAGCATAAAACACAGATTTAAGTTGTCACATTATTTGCAACAACCTCAAAATGGTCTTCTACGTTCCAATACGTTCTTGCTTGTGAGAACTGATTCCTCACGTGTTGTCATCTCAAACACTCTGTGGCTGTGGAATAGAGCTGTGACTATGAAGCTTTTCCACTTGTCAAAAAACCCGCTAAGACCCCCGCTAACATCAGACTTCTGTCTGCAATGGAAAAGCTTTCACACACAGGTCACTGCAGTAGGTGCAGGTATTTATCGGCTCCAGCTCCGATCAGCAGTGATGTAAACACAACACCCGGGTGAACTCGCTAATTTTCGCCTCTTTTCCTGCTGTGACGTCTTTAGGAGACGAACACTGTGAACACATCTGTCACCTGTCCAGCATGGTGCTGTACCAGAGACACTGCAGCTACACTGAGCTCCTGGATGAAAGAGTGAAGCTGCAGCCCTGAAATAAGTTTCAAAAACACACAATCACCATTCCAAGCGTCTCACACGGAGACTCCGACACAACAGCAGCAACAACCCAGGATCTGTTTTAGCTAACGGCTAACATTTTGGTGTAAAAAGAGGATTAGATGATTTATCAATTAGTCAATCAAAAGGATTTATTAGGTATTCATTTGCAAATATTTTGATCATCAATAAATTGTGCAAAACCTTGATAGTTCTGGCTTTTGAAATGATAGATTAGAAGATTTTCTGTATTTTTAATAAATAATGATCATAAAATCTTTACGTTTCAGACAGTCGGTCAGAAGAAACAAATAATGTGAATACGTCAACTCAAAACACCAGATCAGCAGAACGCTGGTGGATTCACTGGACCTCAGTGACACATGTAAACAACATTTCTTTGGCACTTTGTCTAATCAAATGGCTGAAGAAAAGCAGGATTAAAAAGTTTGCCAGATTCTAACTGTAAAAATTACAACAAAAAAATTAAATATCCTGACAATACAATAAATGAAGTATTTATCTATCTATCTATCTATCTATCTATCTATCTATCTATCTATCTATCTATCTATCTATATGAATCCATAAAAACAAGACATTAACGTGAGATTTAGAAACAAGATTCAGCCACAGATGTTGCAGACTGCTGATAATAAATATAATTAAATTGTAATCAGTGAAGATATTTAAAGTCATCTTGTACTGTGCCTTTCTGTGAAATACCTGTCTTTCTCAGGGACTGACACTGTTTACCTAAAGGCACCTGAAATTTCCCAGAATTCAGCAGGTAACTGTGAATCCAAATGGCAAACTAATTATTCTGTCCCCCTCTGAAAAATGTACAGCAAAGTGTAATGGAAGGCCACTACAGGATACCACTTTACTGCACACGGAGGAAATATTCCACCCTTCAGATTCAACATAAACAAGAGGCAGAGATGAGCTGTAGAGGACAGGATGAAAGAGAAGTAGTTCTGGCCACAGGCAGATAAGCAAGTTACAAAAGAGCGAGGAAGAGTGAGAAAAGACAGAGTGAGATGAGACAGAGGAGGTCGTCTTCTGTCCGCTACCTTCTGGAGACACTACAGTGAGGAAGGTTCAGTGACTTCATCCACTCAGGATATTGTATGGAACAAGGTGCAAGAGCTGCTCTCTAATTACTGACGATTAAAACACGAGCTTGAAAAATACTCTAATACAACTACAGGACGGAATACTGCATAGTCCTCTGATAACGTAAGTAACGATCAATATCAACACGCATATATTGCTGATGAGAGCAAAAGCAGGAGTTTAAGAAAGTAAGGAGCTTGTAACAACAGAGACAGTGTTTCTGTTTAATTAATCTAAAAGCTTGTCATGAGTAGTTAAGCTCCACTGTTTAATACTTTCATCCCAACTAAATATGCAATATAAGAGCTGTCTAAAGATCTGGAAGCTTACGGTCTCATATTTGGATTTCTATTCAAATGCACTTCTGGTAACAAGACAAACATTTACAGTAAAAAACAAAAACTTGCTATAAGGATGTGCTGAACCTCAGTTGTTCATAAAGCCCATGTTTGACATGAATTAGTGAACATGCACGACGAGCTTAACAAACACAAACATGTGAAGTGGGCCAAATCTTCTGTAGTTGCTCAGAACCTCCTCTCATGTCCCATCACTCTGACAGACATGTTCTGTATCTTCAATAAACGTCCCTGTTCCTTTAGTTCCTGTTCACCTACAGACTGTACAACATCTGCAAAGTCTTACAGAGTAATGACGCCACATCTGTGTTCAAGTACTTTACTGCCTCCATTTGCTAGTGTGGCTAACAAGTGTCTTCACTACAGTAAGCAGCCTGTAAGGTGCAGCTGAAGCCACTCCAGGGTGGACGCACATCTTCTGTCTTCAACAGTGGGCACCATATTGTAATCAAACGACGTTAGCTCAAACAAAGAGTTTGAGAAGGAAGGGAGCGTAATGATGGCTGAACTCAATTACAGCACATTTGCAACTGTAATTTAAATGGTAAAGATATTCTATTAGAAACTCAGCGAGCTCTAATTTCATGAAGCACAGCCCCACTGAGCTCAGCTGACTGATGTCATTTAAATATGCTGTCAGTTTAAATGTGGCCTTATGAGACCAAAATGTGGCCACTGACATTTGACTGGAGGACAGAAAAAAAAAGTTATGGCAGCAACAAAGAGACAAAAGAGAGAGAGACGGGGGATTTCTGTGAGGACCTTGCATTTCTCAAAGAGATAAATAAAAGATGATAAACATGGATTAGAGAGGCCATTTTGTCTGTGATCTTCTCTCTTTCTAGTGCTGGTGACTTTGAGAAATATGTCTCTAAATTTAGCATACGATTTATCAGGCCCAGGCAATCCAGGGGAAAGAGAGGCTTGGGAATAGAGAGAGCAAAAGAAAGAGACAAGGTTGAAAGGTATCTAAGAGACAGGTGCAGCAGACAAAAAGATTGAGGGTAGTGGAAGAGGGGGGGCTTTGTCTGTGAGATCCTGTCCATCACTTGCCACTTTTAGAATGAAAATACATCTCCACTAATATCCCCTCCTTTTCCTCCACACACACACACACACACACACACACACACACACACACACACACACACACACACACACACACACACACACACACACACACACACACACACACACACACACACACACACACACACACACACACACACACAAAGCCAGGAGAAAGAGATGTGAATTTCAATTAAGCAGGTAAGGAAATTAAACTAGTGTTACAGTTATAAAGTCAACCAAGCAGATAAAGACTCCAATACCGGGAGAAGGCGGATAAATGAGACAGATGAACAGACACACAAACACACATGCAGACAAACATCCAGCCATCAGAAAGGCAGGTGGAGAAAAAGAGTGAAGGTCATAAGAGGTCAGGGGTAAAGCTCCTCTGCTTTTTCTGTGTCTGTGCCTAATTATGTGCTGCTGCGATACATAATCACCAATAATGTTAATGAAACCTTAGGCACTATAATTAATTCATGGTGTTTTTAGTGGAGGTCCTGTCTGCTTTATGTAAATGAAGAGCTTCATTCTTATGAACAAACTTTTAGACTGAAGTTTAAAATGACGCTTCTGTTTTGGTCGAAGAAGCTTCAACTGCTGCTGTTCACATGGTCAAGAGACCGAGCGTCTCTGGACAAAGCGCCATGTTGGTCCCATTCAAAAACACAATCTCTTTTACTGACTAGCTGCTGCCAGTCAAATGCTACAGGTCAGTATTTAGTAGCAGAGTGTTTTCACTGCTCTGGGTGGTCACTCCTTCCTGCTCCTCACTGCTGCTCCTCCATTAGCAATGAATAGAGTATTTTCATTTAACTCCGTTTTACTAGTGGGAGTGTCTCTCCTCCTCTCCTCTCCTCTCTCCTATCTCCTCTCTTATCTCCTCTCCTCTCTCCTCCAGTTTGAACTGAAGATTTACATGGGATGCAAATACTCCAAAGAGTGGAGCCCTCTCCACGTCAGCACTGTAAACAGCTGATTGCCAGGTCTCGGTGGTGTCCACCCAGTGAATGCACATACATGCAGACACATGAATGACATCACTGAAGCTGCGGCTGTGGACTTTAATGTTTCACAGGTGAAACTATGTTTTGGGTGGAGGTGGCTGCCCGTGGTGCATGTTGACATAGACGTTCATACAAATTCCATATTCATTGGATGAAGTCCAAACGAAATACTAAACATGAATGAATGCTAAACACCTACTCAATTGAGATTCATCTGAGGTTGGTGATTATTCATTTACCAATACACACATCTGCTCAATATTACATGGGAGATTAACTAGTTCCATACGAAGGATTTATCTGAGTGCAGAGTCATCATGCACCTGTATTCCCTAATGACGTATGTAAGGGCTTCCCCTCTTAGTCAATTAGACAGCTAAGTGCTTGTTACAGCCTCATTCCACCAAGGTATTTTTATTTACTTCTTTTATATTTCTCCACGGTGTGTTATTCCTTTACTCAAAAATCTCTCTGGGGTCAAGAGCATATAAAAAGATATTCATTTCACAGATTGTTTAATTGCACATAATAAATCAAACAATTAATGTGACAGACCGTTATCAATTCATTTGAGCTGCACCGTATTTCACACAGTGCATGTATGGTTTACAATGCTGTAAATGCCTGTACTCATTTGACAAAAGTTAATGAAGAAAGAAGGTGAAAATAATTTGGAGCAATATAAATGCAAAGCGAACAGAAGGTCAAAGTTGGTCTAATTAAAAGCGCTATAAAATTGTCTCGGCCTATAAAATTGCTGCATGTAGCTATCAATTAGAAATCACAAAATGGTCTTAGGTGATAGCAGCAAGGAAATGAATCTGTCAACACTTTTCATTATTGTATGATAACACAGGAGAAAATTAAGTCACAAAATAAGTGTTACAAGCTGGACTTGCCCTGCTTCTGCATCACCTCTGTTTGATTATTTCACCATCTCCACGACTTTCCGGCAGCAACTGAAGAAACACAAGGTTTTCCTCTCTCTCTCTCTCTCTCTGTCACAAGGAGTTTAATGAATCCAGGCGAAAGCACAGGCCGTGGTGCGAATTCATGCCACTACCACATGTAGAGCGTCTAGGTGCAGGAACACTTTTTTGGTAATTTTGTGACCAAAGACATTGGCGCAGCGCTGGCACAGCAGTGGCTCACCTGCGGTGCAGTAGCAAAAGGGGTTGGATTAGAAGGAATAAATTACCAGTAGAGATGGTCGGGGCCGGTGACAATCACACTCAATTAAATTAGGTCCTCTCATTCCCTTTAAAAGCACTGACCTCCCCCATGTGGCACAGACAGTTTGACCATAAATGAAACACCAAAGCAGCTGAACTAAAAAAAACCCTGAACAGAGGGAAACTGTTGTGAGACACGCAATATCACATTTAAAGTTGAATTGCGCTGACATTGCGCTGGAAATACTGAAATCTCATAATTGGCAGAATAAATCAAACGTGTGAACAGCCACGTTTGACACTGACATTAACTCTGAATGTTTTTAAGAAAGGATAATGCACAGTAATTACTCCAGCTGTGGTTGGCTTCAATTAAATGGGGAGTATTTAAGTCCTACCTAAAAGAGTAGTTACCATTTCCTTTTATAGTATTCATGATGGGTGGAGGGAGTGTGGTCAGACAGAAAGAAACAGGGTCCCTGACAACTGAGTCAACAGCTGATGGAATTGTGGAGGTTATGGATTATGATGTTATTGTTTGGTATTCAGTGGAGATAATTAGCACTGTCATACATTTGGTGCAAATAGTATCTACTTGTATTGTTGTGATAAATGTTGTCTGTCTATAATATATTGTCTGTTATTACAGTAAACAGCCATTAAATTACATACATGTTGTGCACTTAGTGCTTTTTTCACCACTGCAGCACAAAGTAACTCGATGCTGCTTCATTTTAACAGAAAAAATAAAACTGACTGTTTTTGTTACAAGGCTGAATCCAAAGCACTCTAATATAAACAGTTGTATGTAAGATGCATTTATAAACAACATCACTCAGGAGACAGTTTCATTAAGCAAGAAAAGCATTAATGTGGACTATAAAATCTGACTGTAAAACATGACTATTTGAATATTGTTCATCCAGAAGAAATAACACCTATAATTTAGTTACAAGTCAAAATAGTTCAAATAATCAAACATAACATAAAATTAACGTTGTTCATTATTTGTCAGTTTCGTTCTTTTCCCAGTTGGTGAGTGATCATCACTCTGGTTTATATATACACACTCACATATTCACACATTTGTCTATACATGCACTTTATTTATTCATGTTACATATCACTCATTTAGCTGCTAACTAAACTAAACTAAGTATTTTTCCCCACTGATGCCAGACTGTGTTTACACCTGAATTATTTTCTCAGTTAAATTAAACACAAAATCTAATCTCTAGGACACGCACATAAACAGACAAATACAAATTATGGAGAGCCCACGTGAAAACACAACACAAATTTATCCAGATGATAAAATATGATGTGGCTTACATTGCCTCCTATGAAAAATTATTGGCATGAGCCAACATGTCAGCAGTATAATCATGAATGATGCACGGAAGAGAAAGGTCACAGCTGAGGACCGAGGCATTATGTAGAGGAACAGCTAAGCTCTTTAGCGCCCTGACTTAGATGCAGTATTGAAGACTTGGTGTCTTACACATACACATGTATATTGTTTTAGTCACACAATGTGACACAGCAACAGACGCAACATGTCATATATATATATATATATATATATATATATATATATATATATATAAACTTCTACTCAGAGCAGATGTTAACAAAAAAGTCACCAGTTTTATTCGCTCTCCATTTAGGTTGAGGAATTTCACATTATTATGGAGCTGAATGACAGACCACCTCGCAGAGAACGAGCAGGTGAGGGTTACCACAATAAATGTGGAGCACCACGTCTGACTGTCTGTTCTGCCGCACATCCTTCCTGTCAAGCTTTGTCATAGCTCAACCCTTAGATTCTATCTAGCTCTTCCTACTACCAACAATAGCATGCAGATTTTCTGCCACTGCAGCCGTTTGGGATCTATTAAGCAGCGCCGGGCAAAGTACAAGAATAACAGTAGCCTTTCAGCGGCTCACAGCAGGTGGAGACGGCAGAAATACAGCGTGAGAATAGGAATGGGCTGAATGGTGGGCGTATGATTCTTATCACAAGCAATTTCATCTCCAGCTTCAGAACTTTGCATCTGTTGCATAGTTTTATGTTAATACTCTTGAAACCGTTATATCCTGTTGACCATTTTATCTTTCATCAAGACTCATCTGTTGAAGTGACACAAATAGCCGATAATTAAGGCATATGGTAATTAAACAACAAAGAATCAATGCTATAAATGCTTTCAGCTAATTACACAATATTTATACATCAGAGTGACAACAGACACACCACAGTCACCTTCTAGTTAAGATATTTTGAGGTTTAACACAAAAAAACACACATCACACAGCTGCTGAGGATGACAAGTAAAATAACAGTGTGAGTTCTGAAATATGTAATTACAGCATAGAATATATTTCTGTTTGCTGCTTGTTATTTCTTGCCTATCCAGTTATGGTGGTTATTATTAGTGCTGCTCTATTGACTGTGGTAGAACAGTGACAAACCAAACATTAGACTGGGTTTAAGAGGGGTAAACCATGAACCTAGATTTTTAGTGGGGCTAAAAGTGACACCACCACAATCAAGTGAAACAAAGTAGTCTGATCATCCGAGCACAGGGCAAATTTATTTTTCCAATGCATTAAAGGACGTAACGTTGCAGCTTCTTCAAGGCGAGTGTGGATCCAGTGAAGTGTCGCAAACAAGCAGCTCAGGCAACAAAAGCTACTGGCCATCCCCATTAATCACACCACCAATAATGGCACATCTAATAACCTGACAGGCTGCTCTTGCTGAAAGAATATCATTCTTAATATGAGAGAAAAAAAAAAACACATAAGTAAAAATAAAGCAGGACGTCACAGAAAAACCACAGAGCATGAACCGTCACACAAGAGAGACGGAGCAGTCTGGCCTGTGAGATTCCAATATCTTACTCTATGATGACAACTGGATCCAATCATGGCACAACACTGGAGCGAGCCGGTCAGGCAATCCTCCAATCAGACAGACATGTCTTCAGCTTTACTTTCACTATCACAAGTAATCTCACATGTATAAACTGGATGTTTAAAACCTATAAACCAATAAACAAAATACACATTTGACCAAAGAGGTAGCTGTACATAAAATGAACTGTTTATATGTTTTCTAAGTAAACCTGTGTTTATTTGTTTGTGCATTGCATTTGTATAATTACAGTCACTTTCATGTAACTATATAACAGTTATAGATCAGTGATCAGTGCGTGCTGGTTTAGTGACCAACATCTGTTTTAGAGTGTGTATAACAAAGTATAATACAGCTAGTGACAGAGTGACAATTATCATGTTAGATAAAAGACACAAACATTGTTTTCAACACACAAACTGGATTTTTCATTTAATACATGATCCTTCGAATCATAGACGCTTGTACTGTGTATATGTTGTACTGTGTATATACTGTACTGTATATACTGTACTGTGTATATTGTACTGTATATACTGTAAAGTGTATATTGTACTGAGTATACTGTACTGTATATATACAGTAGCTGTGTATATGTTGTACCTTGTATATTGTGTAGTGTATATACTGTACTGTATATTTTGTGCTGTATATATATACACAGTAGCTGTATATATTGTACTGTATATATGTTGTACTCTGTATACCGTACTGTATATATACAGTAGCTGTCTCGACACACCTGCAGCTCTCTTGCTGCTGACTCTCACTCTTTGTTGTACAAACCCCAGACAGAATGTTTGAAAGCAGAAACAGGTGGGGGGGGTGTGAAGGTGCTGAGAAGTAATGAGAATTCAAAACTGGACAGCAAGGTGATGTGTCTGACAACACAATGGAACTCATCATCCTGATTAAGCTGGCCGTCCCTTTTTAATTATTTCCAGTATTTCATTCAAACGCAATCTCAAAAAGGTCACTGTTAAAAAATTAGAAAGGCATTCCTCATCTGCCTCTCGAGCTGCCACAGGCCCTCCCTCAAGTGATGACTTTCAGAGTTAAGTGCCTCTCTGCTTCATTCAGAATCTTAGTTTTTCACATTGCAATGGGTGGAGACTGAAAACAAATGTGTTCATATAATGTAAAAACTGTAAACGCATCATCAAAGGTCAGAGTCACTGTTGGTGTGAGTTGATCCAAGTCACTTAGATTGTCAGTCACATTTTTCTGATGAGAGACCTCGAGAAAACCAAACATTTTATTACTGTTACGTGCTTTTTTAACAGTAACTATGGTAACACACACAAAACATATTGAAATACTGGCTGTAATTTACTTCTATGTATTTGAGGAAAAACTAAAACGGTATTTTTAACATTTCTTTTGTCATATCTAAACACCTGCGGGCTTTCTGTTTCCCAAATGACTGACCAGAAAGTCACAAAACTACACACACAATATATAAATATATATAGATAGAGAGAGAGAGAGAGAGAGAGAGAGAGAGAGAGAGAAATAACATGCTGCTGCTGTTATAGTCTGCTATAGCAGCAGCATGTTATAACAGCAGCATGTTATAGCAGCAACATGTTATAACAGCAGCATGTTACAACAGCAACATGTTATAACAGCAGCATGTTATAACAACAGCATGTTATAACAAGTGATGTTTATTTGAGATTCTTTCCATAAGGTTGGTGAGTAAAGACACACTGATATTACACAGCCCAGTGCTGCAGTCGCTCTGATGTACCTAGCACACATTAAACGTGTATGTGCTGGGGTTGTTTTTTCCTGTGTGTACACGCGTGTGTGCGTACACAGAGCAGCTTTGATAAGAGGTCTTGAGAGGTATAGTTGAGGACCATGCCCTCCTCTCCTCTGCTCTCTTCTCCTCTCTATCCTGGCTAGCAGGCTGTCCTCATTACTGTCAGTCAGCATCAGGTTTAGCAGTGCCAGGCTCCTGCACAGCCCTCTGTCCTCTCTGCCCTGCCAGCACTAGCCTGCCTGACTGCTGCCATTGGTACGCATTGTAAGAAACCCTCAATCCCCCAGAAAACCTAATTACTCTCCACCCGCAACCAAGGAGACCGGAGCAGAAAAGAGGGAGGCCGGGAAAGAAGAATCACACGTATGTAAACTCCATTTATAAGCACTCTGGCAATTACTCAAACAAAAGAAATGTGTGTTCATGTTATATCTGCAGTGTAAAATAATAATTACACTAGCATCTACATTTACACATCATTTCTCTTTCCACTGAAGATTAACTGATGGAGGAAAGCTTGAAAAAAGGTAGATACATTTAAAGTGTGAAACACCGAATAAAAAAAAAAACGTACAAGAATCAAACTGAGCGCCGCTTTGACTACCCGTTAACTGGGTCACTCAGTTGGTGATTGTGTCTGACCACCAAACAAACAGTCATTCATATGTCTGTGCTCTGGCCCCATTTTCATCTGGAGCAGTTCCACTGAGGCCACTGAAAGCAAAGGAGCTGACGGGTCAGGGATTTAAACCCATCTCCAGCTCCAGCACAGCAGCCATTACCACAGGGGGAAAACAACTCCTTGTGACATCCTCCATCTAAAGAAGGGTTTACTTATGTTGGCTGCACATCTGTTTTTTTTCCAGGGGTGAGAGGACAGTGACAGTGAAGAATTCCCATCAATTCGCTTGTCACTTTTCCGTCATCTTGGTCCAAGTTTTTTTTTGCTCACTATCAAACTGGCCTGGTCTCAAATGTCAGTGTGTTTAGTGTCAGTTGTGAAACCCATTTCAAAACTGCATTTATTCTGAGAAATACAGCAAACATATTTTCATTTTGGACGTCGTGGTCACTCCCCGGGATGAGACCTGTGTCATGTGCCCAGATATGTGACACCAGGTTTTGGTTAATAGCTTTTAAGATGTAACATTCCCTCTCTTCCTCGCTGACCGTTTCTGTCTGCGTAGTGGAAATGCCTTTGAATAAGAAACTGTCTAACAAGAAATAATCTTCTTTCTCATTATAAATATTTGGGGGGACTCAGGGTCACAAACGGTGAAGCTGAAGAAATTATATTGATATGACATTCTGCTCCACATTAAGGACTTTTGTCCTTGAGTATTCTTTCAGACTCGTGCAGCTGTGCAGATCTGAGTCGGAACGGGGGGAGCTGGTGCTTTTAATAAATTCACAGGGACATTCAAAGGGGCTGGCAGCTACGGAGGTTTCATTTTCCCAGCAGTGAGCTGTGTCATTTAAAATAAGGATCATTTTGAGAAGGGGAATATCATAATGCTAAATCTAGATCAAATAACTGAGCAAGGTGTAAGACTGGATTTACAAGGCCTTGTAATCCTGAAAGACTGAAGAAGAAGCAGAGAAAAGAGCAGAGAGAGACGGAGGGAGGGAGAGAAGTTTGTTTTGAATTTGTATATTAAACTACACAACTGTGCCTCTTTAATACGGTGTGTGTGCATGTGCTGTGTAAGTGCAATATTATGTCACACACTACAAAGGCACAGGGGATGAGAATGTGTATTTACTTCATGCAGCTTTATTATTAGACTTCATTAAAACTTAAGACTTGAAATCTCTAGAACCACAATTCAACTGAGAGTCTTTTCTGCAGGTAAGAACATTAAGTACACACAGGCCCTGAGAGACATGTGTGGGATGCAGACAAGTGGAGGAGGTGGGGGAACTGGTCAATTTACCATTCAAAGAGTGAGTGAGTGAGTGAGTGAGTGAGTGAGTGAGTGAGTGAGTGAGTGAGTGAGTGAGTGTGTGTGTGTGTGTGTGTGTGTGTGTGTGTGTGTGTGTGTGTGTGTGTGTGAGAGAGAGAGAGAGAGAGAGAGAAAGAGAAAGAAAAAAGACAAGCGACACAGAGAGACAGAGAGTAAGACAAAAGAGAGAGGCAAAGAGAAAGAGCGCTCCAGCTGCCAGAGACAGAGCAGCACTAAGAGTAGGCCGTGAACAGCGAGTCACAGTCACAGCTGTCACAGGCTGGAGGAAAATTTGGGACAGTGCTTTGATGGTATTTTTGACTGATAGCCCAGAATTACCTCAGCCAATGTACGATCTCAGTTAGCCATTAGCCGTGATCCTCGCTGACATTGATGCAAGCGGTTTAATACACGAGAGAAGTTGCAGGAAAGAAAACTGTCATTACAAACAAAAAACTGTCATCACAAATGAATAGATGTGTGCAGCACACATCTACTTGTACACAAATACAGTCTTCGCTCTGTATCCTGAAGACTGCCTGAATCACAGTGACAACCTGTTCAGGATGCTTTAAGAGGCAAATCCCTTTATGAGGTGCAAGGAAAGGGTTATGCCTATTGCTCTGTAAATGGCAACCATTCACATGGCTCTGTGAATGCTCCTTCCTTTCATTTCCATAACAAGCTATCAGAACTCATCTCCCACTGAAGTGGCCACAGTCCCGCTGGCAATTAAAATCATGCTGGGACATGCCATGGTTGTGTGTGACTCCACTGTGGGAAACAAAAGCAGCGGCAGCAGCGGTAATGACGCCAACAGTTGAGTGGTAAATCTCGAGCAATGTCGGCGGAAACCGGTGCTTTGATTCCTCAAGGAAACTGAGAGCAGGCCTCGTTTACATCTTTCACTATGAGCCTGACTGCAAAATATCAAACAAGCAGACAGCAAGAAACAGCATCATCTTGTCTTCATCTTCTTTACCACTTCCTATACACAGCCACAGCCACAACACTAATATGGCACGTGGGTTTTTTCCAGCACAGTATCTCAAGAAATTTAGATGGAAAAAATAAATGAGGATTTGGAGAATTTTGATACAAATTGCAATAATTCCATGACAGACCTATAGACGTGAAATTATATGAACCTTTCTATTAAATGTCTCATATAAAAATCAAAGAACTGACTACACTATAGAAAATATGCTACCAAAACAAAAGTCTCCTAGAGCTCTTTAGACAACAGGGTTTTATTGTGGAGGAATCACATCTCACCTGAGTGCCTCCGCTAACGTCAGAAGAAATTATTACATCTTTATGAAATGCAGTATCGGGCTCATTCAGCTTAAATGGAAATGAGCAGTAGTGATACATCACACAGCCGTGGCCACATATTTAATGAGTGAGGCGGTTGTTTGAACGGGCATCAAGAGCATTCGCTGATAATGAGATGAGATGCGTCAAGTTCTGTCTGATTCAGTTCAAGAGGTGATTGACTGATCGATCACATCGAGCTTCACAGTTATTAATGTGAACAGCACGTTGCAATGTCAGGGAGAGCATTTCTACACTTAACAGGCAGATTCCTCTGATTCCTGAGGGAAACCCCGCGCATGTCCTGTTAAGAAACATTATATATAAAATGGTGGTAATCACATCCGTATTCATATCCATATTTTACACACAATAAAATCAATACTATACATCTGCTGGCCACTAAGAGAGTGAACTGAGGTTTGTTGTAAAAGTAAATGTTGAGATGCTGAAACATTTACACTGAAGTCATTTTATAGCTACGTTTAGATGCCTCCCTAATAACGCCACGGCTAACCCCAGCCTGGCTGAACGGGCTACGAGGAGATGAGGCATAAATGAATGTGCATAAAGCACTTTGCATCACATCATCATTGTTTAATCCTTTTCATTCTCATCTGTCAATCATCCACAGATGCAACCTAATCCCTGAATATTTGCGGCCTAGTCTGCATTGATACCTTCAACATGACTTGTAAGCGCAGCATCTATTTCTAATACAAACATGGTTTTTATGTTTTAAGATAAGCTTTATGCATTTCTAATGTGTGTGTGCCACTTTTCTTTAGCATGTTTTCTTTTTTTTTTTTTTTTTGAACAACAGGATTTGTGGTCACCTTCTCGCCTTCTACCAACTTCCTGCTACAAACAAACACAGATCACTAAAATCAAATATTTACAGGATTCTCAAACGTAAGATTCAAAGCAGAAGGAATCATCCCTGTGACTGATTACTCACACCAACATATGTGCCTTATCATGACAGCAACCTGTAATCCATCTCTACTGCTGGCCTTACTAAACACATGTTTCACTTTCAGACCCTCCGGCGTCGTTTCTACCTGTACAAAGTCGGCTTTGTCGTACATGTCACCTCAGATTTAATGATATGTTAGAGAGTGTGTCTACGTCAGTGTAGCCTAATGAAGAGCTGCTGCCTGTTGTCTCTGACCGTCTCCTCACAGTGGAACTGCCTGTGGTTTTGGGGCAGTGTCAGTTATTGCTGCTGATACAAGTTGTTTTTCCTGTGATCCTGTCATCCCGGTGCAAACACCTTCAGTTGTTTACAGTGAAATGTCCTCTGTGTTCACCTTCACTTCCTGTCTGTTTTCAGCATTACTCTACGTGCTGTACATACTGTATAGTTTTACCATACTGCAGCATTCAGCAGTGGTAGGTCATTGGCAGGGTTACTTGTGAGGTCACTGTTAGCCGTGAGAAAATAAACGCTGATTGGTCTCGTCACGATTTGCTCCCTGAAGCCCGTGCTACTGAGGCACCTGCCAAGCCAAGATTCTTTAAACAAGAACGAAGCCTATTCAACAGCTGCACAAGCAGCCAGGCAGACAGTGGAGGGGAAAGAGGGACAAAAGAAAGCAAATGCAAAACAGAAAGGACTTTCTAAATGGGAACCTCAGAGTGGGACCTCCTTTAAAGGTCTTAAATCAATTGAACATAAAGTACAAACCCATGCAATGTTAATCTATCTGGCTTAATCCCATTGCTTTAAGATCCTTTATAATCCACATTCAATACAGCCATTTTTCTTCTCTAACAAGCATGCCCTATAGCCATTTTATAAATCATTCGTACAAGGCTTTTTCAGTGCCACAAATTCTGTTATGGTGTCATTATTTCACTGAGTTATGAATCACGCGAGGTAGAATGATAAATATGTTTAAGACCTGTTGAACAGCTCAAAATATTGTATTTCCCTCTCTGAGTTACTCCTGAAAAAAAGACTATAACACTGTTAAAAAAAAAATTAACAATAACCATGACAGCAAGAGGAGTTTCTGGTTCATTTAAAAAACTAGAAGCATCATCAAACATCTGAGCTGGTTTATTGCACATTCAACTTTTATGAGCAGGACTCAGAAGAGAAGAAGTTAAAGTGATATACTCAACATGTAAGAAAACACTGGTAGTTTCTCAACCATATGCCGATATCCTGAAGTCATGTGCTCTGGCTTTGAAAGCCTGCACTGCCAATTCCTCATTTGAAACCTGAACAACTCTTTAACAATGGCTCTCTCTGATCTGGTGGGAAGGAGAAAATCTATTATCGATTTCCACCTGGTGTAGGTGGAAAAAGCCCCAATAGCACAGCTGAATAGCGCTACACTGTACTGCGCTATAGCCTGCACATTAAATGCTGGGGGATGGTGTGAGAGGGCATGTCAACAAAGCCCTTGACTATACCACAGCACCATCTGCACACGCTGAATATTTAATTGTGATTAGAACGGCTCGAGACCAGTAATCAAGAAAAGAAAAGATAATACGCATCATGAAGAGGTCATGTGACAGTTCCTGTGTGATTGGAGTTTGGCTCATTTTTTAAATCATCTTTCGTTTCAGTGCTAATTGTGACAATCTCTGCATGCATGCCCCACAATTCAAAAATCTTTCTAAATCACTTATGTCATTCACTCCCATTCAACTCCGAATGGTACAGAAAACAGCTCAACAGACTTATTATTCAGCAATTCGTCACTGTCAAGTGAGAAGAGAAGTCAACAATCATTTCTTGCCAGTTGAGTCAAGCTAATATAAGGCTATTCACATTAAAAAAAAACTTGGCATTTCACATTAACGTGCACCTTAAAAGTGTTGCAACAGCCAGGAAAGGGAGGTCTCGATTTCACCAACATGTTCTGCACATCTTTAGAGACAGTCACAAACACATCAAGCCAACAGTACGACCACTTCACCACTGACTGTATGCTCTGCAACATTAAATGCACAATACAGCTTGATTTTATACAACGAAAACTGGAATCTCTGCTGCAATGGAAATACACTGTGGTAATAAGACCACAAGTTCATTTCAAGCCATTTGCCATTAAAAACAACTATGATGAGGGATGAAATGCAAATGCAAGCATGACAAAAGCACTGTAAAAATGAAGTAGATATATAACAGTGAGGTAATACAAAAAAAAAAAACATAACTTCAATCATGCAGAAAATTCCCTTTAAGCGTAAAATGTCCAACTTTAATTGCTTTGGCGGAGCAGTAAAGACAAGGTAAGAACAATGGAGCCACACTAGGTATTTCTCTACAATAACAAACAGACAACCGCTGCCTATTTGTATCTGCTGTGTGAGCACACAAAATTAGGTAAGCTAGTGACATGAGACAATCATTTTCTTTGAGCAGGGTTAGTGACCAATTTATTCTTACCTTAGGCTGGGCGCGACGGGGAAAGGCAACCTTAGGATCAATCTGAGAATGAGAAGAGAATAGCAAAAATGTTGTTAAAGGAGAAAATGTTATATTTCAAGGGTGAAAAGCAAAGAACAGGTGTTGAAAATATTTCTAAAACTCTGAGCCCAAAAAGAAAAAAGGGCCCCGAGAGTATTCTGAGCCTCTTTTATTGTGCTGAGCACCAGAGACCGTTCACATGGTTACATTAAAATCCATTGTGGTCAAGAATAAATACTGTTATTTTCATGGCAGAAATACATATTTGTAATTTAATGTATTTAAATGTGATACTTTTATCTCACACTGATGATAATTTATCTGAGCCATTAAGATTTACAAAAGCTGCATAATCAGCCTGTGGCCATCCACACAGTCTGCTTTTGAATTTGAGAAGCATTTTCAGAAACCAACGCTGCATTCAAGAGCCGTCAAAATTATTGCAATTGCATATTAAATACACATGAGTGACCCAACAAAGTGGCGATAAGAATGAGGAGAGGAGAATTGTTTGCTACAGCAGGTCTGCAACATCAGACTTTTGTCAAATGTGACATATTTTTCACAATCTGGTGAAGTAATTAAGGTTATTGATAAGGAAAGGTGGATCGTGATTATAGGTAGCTTAATATCCCAACAATTCAAACTAAACAGAGAGCAAACATCTCCTAAATGTTCATGTTTATCATTTTATTAGGTATTAAATCAATTCACACTGACTAGTTCATTTGTAAAATACCATTTAATGCACTATGCAATAACAGAACCTTATTAGTCACTACATTAATCCCTGCTCTAAAACGGCCAATCATTCATATTTACTGCTGGCCAATTAGCTGTCTCCTTATTAATTATGTTGGAGCAGATATTTGGCCCAATAACTGGTTTGACTTCAAGTTAAGTGAGTTTGGATTTCCAGCAGAAAGACCTTTAGGTTCAAAACAAAACAGCATTCATTGTAATAATTTATATGTAATGGCAGCAGAAAATTTGTTATAATGAGGATTTGAAGGAAGCCGGCCAATATCACTGACCTCATTACTTACTGGAGCAAATTATCTACAATTGATGGAGCTCAATGACACATTCTAGGCACCACACGCATTGTAACGGGCAATGTACTATAGAAAACCACATATTAATTACTACTAATTACTGTGGGTGTCTCCAGACCAAAATATTGGTGCTACCAAACGACGTGTTGACGCTGGCGACTGATATACATTAAAAAAGAACCAGTGCTGCTGTTGTGCTGAGGCGGGCCTGACCGTCGCTCTGCTGGTCATGGTCGCGGCAGAGACTCACTTTTATTTTAGGCAGGAATCCCTGATTGAATATGACAGGGAGAAAATGAGAGTCTGAGGCCGGTGACGCCTCCAGATATTGCCAAATAACCAAGAGGATGCATCGGATGAGCCTGTTTCTCCATTTTGTGCTTGTTATTTCATTAGCTTCATTTTCCTCGTTAATTTCACTTGGATGAAGGTATGCGGTGGGTGTCTCATCAACCTTGCACTTAGAGTGAAGAGGAACTATCACAAACAGTAATGTCATCCTGAATTGTCCTTGCCTGGATACCTATGAATTCAAAAAAAGAAACAGATCTAATTTTCCTTTGGGCAGAATATTACTCATTTGTATTTAACAAAGAATCCGTTTCATGTTGTCCCATATTTTTTGCTGGGTGTTTTACTGAAATATTTACAATCAGTCTACCAATTCTATGCATCGGTTAACGTTGCTCCTTGAGCACAGATGGATTTATTAAAGAAAATATGTACATTTCTTTGTGCCAAGAGAAAACAAATCAAGAAACACGAGAAGACCATCTGCACAGATCAATTAAGCCATTGAGACTGACTACATTTTAATGTGTTTGAAGGGAAACCATGATGTGCAATGTCATTGTCATCTTTTCTGTCAGTCTCAGTTATTACTGTTATCTTTCTAAATCAGGTCAAAATGAGAAATGAATTCAATAACACCTGGCTATGGCAACCCTGCTTGTAATGAATTTCATTTAAAGATTTGTTTTAGCACTTAGCCCCAGGCATAACCAATTCAAACTCAATTATTTTGTGCACCCTATTTGAGCAAACACAACACGTTATGCTTTGAATACCAAAATCCTATACTTGGTAATGTATCTTACTTTTTAAGCCAATACAAAACATATCAAATCTCCCTTCATTACACTGCATAAACTAATGGTTTCTCCGTCCTGCTGAGGATTTCTGTTCACTGTGAAGATCTGTGTTTGCACTTTAACACAGCAACACTGGAGCTCAGAGAGGTTTCTGTCTGTCAGGCTGCTTGAAAATATTAGGATTATAGCAAAGAGAGAATTACAGCCACAGAACTGTATTAAAATGAGGCTGATACTGAAGATTGTTTAAATCACACTCGGAGCAATGCAAGCAAATTAGGTAATGAGGACTTACTAACCAATCCTTCTGAGAAAAGCTGTAGCTCTACCTTTTTAGGTCACAACTTATGATGAATGACTCCTTTGAGAAACTTAATTTATGAGCAGTGGAGATGTTGCAATTGTTTTTCTTTCACTTTGCATATTCATGTGATTTCTATGTTGCCCTCATCCTTAAGGCCAAGAGGTAAAATACCCATGACGCTGTGCACTGTAAAACCACACACGATGGTGTCTCTGCTTTACCTGATACTTCCTTCCTGAAACGTTTGTTATGTACACATATACAATCAGCTTTAGGATCGCTCAACCAGAACTGGGCAGTGCACTTGTTTCAGTAATTCCACATCTCACTCAAGTCTATTTGCATCTATCAATACCTGAAAAAATTTTGTAACACTATTTAAAAACCCATTAGGAAAAGTACTTTTGTTAATGGGCTGGAAGGAAAAAAGCACTCTCTTGTTCTTGCTATTGCTTCCACTTTAATTCTGCTTATCTTTTCCAGCATCAGCTGAATGCAACAAGTTTAGGCGTATTCTCTGTGGCTTGTTGAAATGAATTCTGGGAACAAATCACAAGCTGATGTCAAAGCAGAGAAGGCAATTTTAGGGAACATGTGTACCAGGAAGCATATTAAAGCACTTCAGCACAAAATAATTCCCATAACGTATTAAGTGTCATAAACTGACGACACATAACTGTAGAGTAAAATGTGAGACCTCCCATCCAGCTGTAGCTGTATCACCATCATCTAGTAGCAGTTAAAGTACTTTATTAATCTGCCTCCAGGAAATCTTTATCACCAGCAGAGCACACAAACTAAACAGCACATAGATATTTGAAAACCTGACTTGGAGCTGAATGAACAATCTGCTCTGAATTTGAATGTGCTTCACCTTTGAACATTAGGTTTTACTGGTTGTGAGATTAGCAGCTCAGAGCTGCGCTATTACGCAGGTAAACTCCCAGAATTTACCTTTTGTTTATTGTTTTCATACTGTGGAAATGTGAAGGTCATCGGACCATAACAAGCATTAAGGATTGATTTGAGCATTGTACAACAACATAGAAAATCTACTGAATCTACTAAATCTATTAAATCTATTAAATCTATGGTGATGATGCCCATTGTTGTCTTTGTCATAAACAGGGTTTTTACACATTGCGATACAGAAGCAGATTTTCACCTGAACGCTCCAAAGACAAACAGGGCTGGAGGATACGGTCACAATATCATATTGTGATTAACAGAATGACTGTAATTAATGGTAGAGCTGCAATAATTTTAATTAATCAACTATGTTGATAGTTTCTTATTTTTAAGTTAAATATGATCTTGTCAAACATGAAAATTGGCTTACTCTAACATTACAGTAGACTAGATAATTTGGTTTGGGCAGTTGGTCAAATAAAACATTTGATGGTATAATCTAAGAAATTGATATGGGACTGTTGTTCTGTTTATTCTTATTCTTTTTATTATTATTATTATTATTATTATTATTATTATCCTCATATTTATTATTTTATCATATAGCCCAAATCAAAACAAAACAATCATAATATTAAACTTGATATTTCTGACAAATTCCATGTTAATGTGAGAAAAGACAAAAATCTTCTTACAGGTTGGATTACAACCATCTCCATCATCTACAGCTGTCTGTATGTCAGACGTCCTGTTTTCCTTTGATTAAGTGAATGCAGCCATGTAATGTAGCAGCGCCTGTTATGTACATTTGTCTGGCAGCCTCTAACGTGATGTCATCATCACAAGCCTGAGTGTCTCAGGTAAATCTGAAGCATCTAACCAGGTTCATGAGGAGCACAAGAGCAGCGACGGTCGTAGTTAAAGAAGCATCTCACACATTTGTTATGTGTTTTATGATGCAACATGATCTCACACAGAACAAAAGTGTATTTCCTCCAGACATCACACAACACGATATGTCAGCGTAATAAATGAGAACAGACCAAGAGGAATCCCTGCAACCCCCGATCTTTTATCTTCCACAGCCTTTTATACAGGGTCTCAGAGGGCTGCTTTTGCATGCGACTGTGGGAGATCAGGGCAGAGGGAACAGCATATATCTTAAGTTCACATCTTACAAAAGGATTTCATATATTAATGCGGCTCCTGGGTAAACTCTCTTCCTCTCTCTGAAGACATATCTACGCAGGCCTGATGATGTGGTGTTTAAGCTAAAAGGAAAAGCCTTATCAAAGCTTGCAGCCTCTCCCAATTTAAGTGTGTGAGCAGGTCCACAGGTGTGTGTGTGTGAGATACCGACGGAACAGACAAGAAATTACAACATAAATGTTCCATATCTGTGCAGTCAATCTGCTGTGGAATAAACCAGGAAAAGGCACATTTTTTTGTCTTAATAATATGCAACATCATTATGAGCATGATCTAGATCCACTGATATCACACTAGATATTTTAATACTGCCTTGACAAACATGTTATGTTGTGTATGTACTGACAAGAGGCAGATCCAGCATGAACTAATAACGCCTTCAGCCATAATTAACTGTGGAAGACTGAGCACCTGCTTTACTTAAACAACAGCAAGTCAGAGTTTAGCTTAATAATTTCACTCTGCTTCCAAAATCCTCTCTTTAGATTTGACCACAGCATCTTTTCGTCCGAGCCTTTTCTCCTCCTTTCCTCTTGGGTTGTTTGCTGTCTCACCTACAACATCAAAACGGCGAGCGCGGGCTGACCTGGGGGTGATTCAATAAAGGCTGGAATTACGCCAGCGCCACGTAGAATATGTTTATCTTACAGGAAACGTAGATGTTTGTAGGTCTAACAGGGAGCAGGGAATTAAGTCTGAGGCCACAGTTTAAACTACCATGAATGTATCGCACTGTCATGAACAAATTTATATCTTGCATTCAAATATCATAACCTTTGGTGGGTCCAACAAGCCCTTATAAATATTTAGCAAATTTTATTAATAAAGTTTTATTAGAACTCCTTCACATTAAATCATAGAAACAACAACCTGGAATCAATCTACCTTCCTTGTAAAGCTTTCAACTGTTACTTCTTAAATGTAAAATCATGGAATATGATCTCCTCGTTCATACCAGCCTGCCTTGAAACATCTTCAGGAACAGATGCCATGAGTTGCATATTTCTAAACTGAACAAAGCATCATGAAAAATGGCAAATATGTTCTGAATTACCAGCATGTGTGTTTTGTAGCCCCAGGCTGTTCTTCCCCATATGTCTCATTCACATTCATCCTCGTCTAAGTGTTTTCATAACCGGACCAAAAGCACAGCACACAGAAAAAAAAATATGAAGCCAAAATGCTGATCCATACTGAAATCCATTCGAGGTATCTGTACAAGTAATAAACTAATATTTCCTAATAATAGTAACTATATTTTATCTGTGATTGAAAGGGTGTGTTTCTGATTTAATTCACACGTCCAACTATATCTGTAGAATAAAACCAGTTCAACATTAAAAACAAGGGAACTTGTAAATTAGGTATGATTTTCACTTTCCCTGTACGAACACTCATAATACTGCATGAGTCAACTTGTTCACAGTCACAGCACCTCCAGCCACTCGTTCCCTTCAAGGTTACGAGGGACAAAAACACCGGTAAGGATCCATTCAAGCACAGCAAGAGTAGGAGGCTTGTATCAAACCAACATCTGCAAGCGCATCAAGAACCATCCACACACACTGGACCAGTTCATCCTTTTCATTACTGCTGAGCAACTTCATAAAGAGATATGATAGATCCCAATGCAATGCAATCTTGATAGCGTGAATGTTAAGATATACAACAGCTCATCAGATACAGCCCAGTGACTAATGGTTAGGAGGGCAACAAAGACAGCTGCCGCAGGTTTGTAATCTTCGACTGCACGCTGACAAATACACAACAACACATTAGCAGATAGAAAATATACATTTCTGCATTTGAGTCAACAGGATATTCAGTCTGTCAGACACATGTCCAGCAAAAAGAAAAAAAACTCCACATGGCATGACTGTATGTTGTCCATTCTGCCAAAGCCATTACTGATCTCTATTATTACAGGTCTATCAGTATCAATTCATGTTTCGAGGTATGGAAGCTAAACACACACCCAATAAATCACACACAAGAAAATAGTTTCAATAATACCAGACAGGAATGGAAATCTAATTTGCTTCATATCTTTTTAAATATGGACTGTGTAAAAGTCAACATCATGTAATCACAACATCCCTTATCAAGTCAGGGGTCTCTCTCTCTCTCTCTCTCTCTCTGACATACATTTTTTTAAAAAGGAAATGTTTCACAAGAAGCCAAGAGAGACTTGTCATATAAGTTAGCATAGCATGTGCAACATGTTTAGAGAAGTTTGCTGTGGCTGTGCACTAAGGCCACAATTCAGAGACAATGATGTTCAGATGTCAGACCTTAAAATGTCAGTGTTCAGTTCTCAGGGTGAGGTCCTGTCAAAGCTGAGGAATATGACATGCCTGACCTATAGGCTACAGTAAGTGTGATACACGGCAATGTTATTGTTGATGTGCCTATCTGTAGCTGTGTATATTTTGTATAAAACAGAGGCGGCCCACAATCACACAATGGTAATTTTACATTTGTGATTTTGCATGACACTTGAGATAAACCTATATTTCAAAGCAGAGATAATGCCTGTGAAATCAAGATGACAGTATTCCTCGTGATTATGATTATACACATAAGAAAGATTGCTCATTTTAATATAAGAAAAAAATATTTTGTAATCAATAAGTCAGCTGCAACATAGAAGTAGCAGTGGTTTAAGACTGGGTTTGAGCAGGGGGTCAGTAAGTTAAGTCCAATGAATATCTTAATAGAACAGTTATATTAATAGTTAATGCACAAGGAATTTAACTCTTTCCTGTTGCCACTACACTCAAAAGTGCCTTCGGGCAAGGCAGTGCTCCATTTATCTGGAATAAGTACAAGACTGGGCTGTGCAGGCCAACGCCAAGGTGTAAGTATATTTTTTATGTGCAGCCTTCTCTCACGCATTGCCCCCCCCCCCCCCCCGACCCCCCCCCCGACCTTTGCTGTAAATATATATGCTGTCAAGCTGTCACAAAGTTGTTCATTCAAAATGTCAAGCTTGAAGTTATCAAACTGCTCCAGATTCTGCATCAAAGTGTGTTTGCATTGTTATCCCTTCAAGCAGCCCCTCCACCTGCCTCTGCTGCGCCCCTCTACAGATGTTCTGCAGGGTTATTAGTCTCACTTAGTGGTCACTTCTCTGCCAACAGCCATGTCTTCTCTCTATATTCTCTCATTCAGAAGTGAGGGACCATTGTATGTTCTTATCACCCCTATTACCATAACATAATAACATAGTCCGTCATAACACTTACACACATAGAAACACTCAAGCTCAAAGTTTGAGTGAGACATAAAAAATATCAAAGTGTGATGTAGATTTCAGGGTTAGAGAGAGGAAACTCTGACAACCAGAGGCCCACGATGTATTTTCATTTAGTGTTATCAATAATTGTGTAAAGGTGTATGTGTCTTTTTTCTAATGGTAAATAATTCATTTTTGGACCTGTAGAAATACTAAACCCATAAAGCCCTTTGGAGAAGTAAAGCCTCCATCACTGAGCGGCTCTGACAACTGGCCAGAACGCTCAGAGCTCCCTAATAAAAAAAAAGAAAAAAAGAAGAGCAGCCACATTACTACAAACTCTGTAGTTGAAAGAACTGGGAGGAATAAGAGTTTTCTCCGCTCTGTGCCAATTACACTTGAGCTCAAGAATACAAATAAATGTTAAATTTACATTACTGGCCATATTCTCTGGGGATTTCAGAGCATCCTTATTATTTGCTGCTACCTTAAGTACGATAATTTCTATTTCAAAATTCTGCAAAATATCCCTCCATCCATAGGGTTGCCTTCTCCATGCTATTAATCCATTTCCAAAACTTTGCTGGCGTATCTGGACAGTGACGCCTGCTGAGCGGAAATCCCAGATAAATATTCAGCTGAACTCGATCTAATCCATCACTACAGACATCTCTCAAAAACGACCAGCATGCTTAATTATTCATGTGCTGATCATTTCAAAAGCCAAGTAAAATCCAACATAGTTCACAGTTTTTCATCAATGAGTGTCTGGGTGTGTGAGTGCGAGTGCGAGTGAACTGCCTTTTATATGTAAGTAAACTAAACACACATTTATAGTATGAAATGTATTGACATGCTCCAGTGAATTGCTGCTACAGCCAAATTATTTCACATGACGGTAATCAATTATTTAGAATAACGTCTATGTCATTTTAAAAAGTTGATTGATTCTGCTTTAATTTATCTCACAAACAGAGCACTCTGTTTTTATGGGGGTGTTGTTTCCAACCTAGTTTGCACAGTATCAGTGCAGCAGACGTCATATCTGCTGGCTCAAACAGTAGCGAGGCAGCAGTTCTGGACAGCACGCCCTTCAGTGGAACATGAGATATGTGCACACTGCACATGTGGCTACAGAGGAGAAGGGGGCGTGTCAGCCCCATTCATCCACAGAAGTGAAAGTGAACACATAATATTCACCCTGGAGTTGTGTTTTATTGCTAGGCTTAGTGTTGATGGGCCCATCATACATTTAGCCCTTATACATGACCTTGATACACACAGCCTGTTAACCTGAGAGGTGTTTCCCCACAAGGCCTCAGGCAGTCCCACAGTTATGACCGAAGGTCTCAGTGCAAAGGCAAAACAAGAAATAAACATGTATGTAAGTGCAGATGAAATCAACTCACCGTCTTTGAGTCTAATTCATGGTGTTGTTGAGCTAAGACTTTATCTACGCTGGCAGCATCTGTAAACGTAACAAACCCAAATCCTCTGCAAAGACACAAAGATGAAAACAACAACAGTGTTAAAATGCATATGTACAAAAGACAAATATTACAATGCATTTTGCTTCTTGCAAATAGACACTGAATGCAGACAAACATTGCCACTTGCCACAATAAGCTGCATAACAATAGGCACAATATTCATATGACCTTATTACTGTCAGAATATTTCTTTGCAATGTAATTATAATCCACATTATGGACGTCCTGTAGCAGATCTGAGCCTCACACTGAGGACGCTGCTGATCATTATTTGCTATGTTACAATATGAAACGACACCACACCAACATTGTGGTGCAGTCACAAAGTCAATGTCAAATTGCATTCGGCCGCAGCTTTACAGCAGTGAGCATTTAAGCTTATCTGGCTTGCTGTGAAACCACACGCAGGCGCGCGCACACAGGGACACACACGAACACGTGCGCGCGCGGACACAGAAACACACATACTCGCTGGATTAACACTAAACAGGGACAAAGTAAGCGATATCGCTGCATGCACTGGAGAGGAGAAGTAGAAAAGCCCTGTATTTACCTGGAGCGTTTTGTCGTGGGGTCTCTCATCACCATACATTCTCTTATTTCTCCGAATTTACTAAAATAGTCTCTAAGGCTGTCTGTGGATAGAGAGAAGATGTCGGGTCATTGGACAGAAACATATGGGCATGCTGTTGTCATTGTATTTCAAAAACACCCCGCGATGCGCATAGGGGTCGAATAGAGGACTTCAGATGGACGGAGATCAAAAATAACATCGTGCGCACACACTAGTGAGATATCCCATACAGTACACTACTGCACAGACACCGCCAGCAGCTACAACGAGCTCCCGGTCACAGCGACAAAACAACAAGAAATACTGGACACGGTGTAAAAGAGAATAACAGTCTCACCTGGTGAGGTCTGCCAGCTGAGGCCACCGATAAACATTTTACTGTAAGGGGAAAACACAACAGAAGTGAGTCCAGATGTCAGTTCGGCCATTTTGACGACTAACTACTTCTAAAAGCGACCTTAAAGGATAAAGGAAGACTATGAAAACACATTCGCGCTCAGTAATTATAGTCTATCTCCATAAAAGGGGGAGGCCACTCTTCATACAGAGCTGAGGTCTTTAAAACTGCATCTGGAAACAGACCCGTGCTCGGTTTAAGTGCGTACTGGGGGACGAATCCAGCACGGCAGTCGAAGTCCTCTCCAAGATGTTGTAACATGAAAAAAATCCAACCTTAGGATGAAATTGAGAAAGATTCTTACCCCGGGTCATGTTGTGAATCATTTAGGCTTCCGGATGTGGCTTGACTCCCGTCTCCTTCCATATCTATTCCAAACTATAGGCTGGGACTACAGTAACAGTGACAGACACACACAGATACGGCAGGAGATATGCAAAGCCCCGCTATGAGAATATTACTGAGCCGGGAATGAAAGCGTCACACGTGGGATCAGCTCAGCCCCCTTCTCCCTCCTCCCTCTCTCAGCATGCTCTACCTTGGCCCACAGGGGGCGGAGCCTGGCTCTGTCACCTAACCAATCCAATTGACGTCAATTCAGGCAATCTGCAAACCAATCCTCCGATTTGTCATTTAATTAAGCAATAAGCCACTAGAGGTGAAAGTGGCTTATTGCTCTTCTAAACCAGTGGACGCACACTATTAAAAATAATAAATAAATAAACTTTGTCTCATAAATGTTATTCTTAATTAGCAATGTTTACATGTTATCATTCAAATGAAATCCTTTCGAAAGCAGCAGCGTGATATTTTATAATTACACTTATTTGTTATTCTTCCGCAGTGCAATATAGTCCCTCAGAAAGCAGCAAAAAAAAGTGGGGCAATCCCTATTTGCATGTTAATATTTAAATTATCTTGTTTGTTATGGCTCACAAGTGTTTTGTGTGCATGCTCAAGTTAAGAAATAAACATATTTTCAGTAAACATAACACTGAAGACAATGTGTAGGTGAGTGTTAAATAGATGTTGTGTTAAATATACATACATATATATATGTATATATATATACATATACAAATATATATACATGCATATATATATGTATATATATATATTAGAAAGCACAGTGATGTGCTTAGAACTAAATACAAACAGTTATTGAATATTCACAGAAACACTATTCTTTGTATTATTTTAATGGTAATCAACAACATCATTGCAAGGTGATTTCTATACATTTGGTCAATTAGAGTTGATTTTTAGTCAGTGCATTTACATTTGTTTTGTCTTATGAGCACATTAATGGGCCTTCCAACTTTAAGAGTCCATACAATCATGCTTAACAGTGAGCTGTATTTATTCACAATGCTGTACATAGTGAATTAAAAGATGACACATTTCAAAAACAGCTGAGAATACACAGAGGATCAGATTTTAACATGTACTAAAATGCAGCGTGGGTTGGTCATTGTAGAGTATCCTGAGTCATAAAATGTGTTGAAGCAGCTTAAGAAGCAGCAGAAAAGGCCCTGACAATCTCTGTAGTTGACCCAGAGCTCTGACCTTTAACTGCTGCATTCATTATGAAGGTAAACAAAGAATTTTCCTGTGGGGATCAATAAGGTACATATCCATGAATACAGGGGAGTAATTATGTATCTCTTCATGTAGATGACCCATAATAAGCTGCCAGCCCTGCCCTCTGCACAATGTACAGTATCTGTAGATAAGCCGGCTCTGACCTCTCATGACCCTGAGGAAGAAGAAGAAGTAAGGTAAGAAATTAAGAATAATGCACACCCTTTGCTGAGGGAAAAAAAACATCTTTATATATATCATTTTCACTTTATGCTATTTAAAAAGAGAAGAACAAAATCTTACGTATAAATTACATTTTACATTATAACACATTTGGCCGTATCCATGGCAGACTGCTGTTCACAGACGTCAGAAAATATAGATGCAGTTTTCATTCATCTTAGCTGGAGAATGCAAGACATCCCCAGCTCTGTATGAAACGTGACTGGTAATCCTATTTCATTATTCACACTCACTGAAGTTTTTTGAATAGGCCTGTCTGTGCTGACTGTTCGTGGCTCCACCAGAGGGAATTTCTTATCTGGCCAGGTGGCATGTTTTTGAAACAATGACTTAGATAAAAACCCAAATAGCAACAATTTTGACAGTTAACAGCTAAAAGTCTGTTGTTAGTTAGAAGGCACTCCACACTGCAGCTGTCTGTATCCCTGAAACAAAGGTATAGAAGCAATTGGTGACAACTCTTTGTGGTGCAGCAGTCAGAGAAAATGGAAATATGACACCTTGTGTGAAAGACTATTAGTTATTGTACCTTCTGTGTGCTATTGTTCTGTCCCATGCCATTTAGTGATACATCTACCATTACATTACTGTTGCGTTTTCTGTAAGTTGTCAAATGTGTGGCAGCATCCTACACTATATACAGTATATATGGAAAATCACATCATAAAACGATGTGGAATATTAGGAACAAAGCCGATTACAAAGCATCCTGTGTTTTACACTCAAATAAAAAACACTGGAGGAAGGTGCAGTACGTGTGATGTCTTATAATATCTGATTAAGGGTTGTGAACCAGATCTGAACCCAGAACAACCTGATACCAAAGCAGACACAGCCCAATCTATTTCAGATCTGTGGCACTACAGTCAACTAGCTTTCATAACTGATGGAGTCAGAGTAGTGCAGGGTTTGGATCTCTGCATCTCTTTTTTACACTGATTGAAGGAGAAACATGTATAGATTTTTAAATTGAGCGGTTCTCTCCTTTAATCTGAGCAGCCACCACTGCCTGATGAAAGTGCCTAAAATGTTTATCCTCCTTTAAACAACTTTAGGTGCCTTGACAGCGATGCTTTCAGAGCAGTTGAGCATTTAGTTCTGAGTGAGGAGGAAGGAGAAGGGTTATATTTTACTACAAAGTGTATATGAACAAAATTCCCTGTTGCTCACACAGTTATTTCACCATGGCTTGGTAGCATGTGTAGAGATGACAGCCGGTAGACATGTTGATAAATGAGTGGATGTAGAGTTTCAAGAAATAGACACATCACATCTTATATCCTCCGTGTTCTGAGCTCATCCTTGTCGCATCATAACGCGCTGTTTGCTTTAGATTAAAGGCGAATGCAAAGATTCCTGGAGTCACATATTGTATCAGCGCAACTGTGGCTTGTATTCAGTGCTGAAAGATGATAACCACTCCTCAAAAGAGAGGAAACTCAGCATGCAAAAAAAGCTTGTAACTAACTGAGCCTTTGCATGAAAACTGGGGGATTTGGGGATTGAGAGTGAAGTAAAATTGATAGTGTGTGAAAGAGCTGAGGGGAAAAAGAAAGTGAGAGAAGCAACAGACTCGCTGACAGTGTTATGAGACGCCGTTTTGAGAAGAGGCATCCTGTTTCCTGTTGCAATAATCATTTTACACCCTCAGAAGCTTCACTTGACCTTGGAGAAATTGTTCTTGGATCGCGTATAACCTCCTCGCTGCACAGATTCCTGCACACACTGTGATCTCTGCATGAACCACAACACTCTGTTTCATCTGCACTCCTTCACACATACACATCACGATAAATAACTCCTCATACTTTAAAGTGAAACTTACAGTGACGTCGACGGGGATTTTACATTTTTAAACATAATTTGAATAATTATCACAGACACTCACCACATGTTTAAAGCATGCACTCACAGAATCCGATATATATCAATCCAACACTCACAGAGAGAGAGAGAGAGCGCAGAGTAAATACCCTCTATCACTTCCATGAATTAGTTGTGGATATTATTCAAACACTCCTGAGATGTTGTTATCTTTAATCCGTCAGATTTTGTGAATGATTTCGTATTGATCACTGGGGATTGAATGAGCTCGGCTTTTCTCAGGGGGGGCCATTACAGTGAAATTCAGCTTCCTGAGGAAAGCTGTGCAGGCGGCTGCAGATGTGAACAAATTGTCTCCCTCTAGTGTCTTCTTCTTCCTGCTTGGTCTTTGCTGAGCTAAAGCACCTCTGTCAGACTGCAGGGAGAGAGCCAGACTCAAACATGCATAATTGACAGTCCTATTTCAGGAATTAGCCACCCACCAAACTGCAGTCTACCTGCTCTTTCATCTTGCCTGGAACAAACTGCATCTTATGAAAGTGCATTTCAGCCGGGATGACAGTAAACTGAAGGATTTAATCTAACTCTGTTCTCATCATTGATTTGAATGTTTCCCCGCAGGTGGTTCTGTAAAAAAACCTTGTTGACTGATCATGATATGTGAGTATTACTGGTAGTGCGTACCTTTGTTACCACATAGAGAAACTGTTTGAAGTCAGATCAGTAGGAAGGCTGTTCTGGTGATGAATGATTTCTCTCCCCCATTATGCCTCCTGTAACTACACAGATGAGTTAATTAAGCTGTGCCAGAGGCTACGCACGAGCATTGCAGGTAGATTGGCCACTGTGATATTCAGACATCCACATTATTAAAAATGAAACTTCAATATCGACTTCTAAAATATCTAAAACGAATAGAACTCATCAAAGCTTGAAAATTATTCTTGCAAATTTCCAAAAACACAGTATTCCCTTGTGCCAAGTGTCCCACAGCACCTGAAGGTAGCACAGAGCAGTACCCCAGAGGATCACGAGTACTACAAATACCCAAGGTACTTCAGAGTATGCAAAGTAAATCCCTAAAATACTGCCTGATGTTAAATGTTATATCAACACAATCGGAGCCACTTTATCTGTGTCTTTGACCTCAGTGACCCACAGCTGCATGCGGGGGCCCTTTTAGACCAATCAGGCACCAACTCAAATGGATGATGACGACATCATTTACCTGCTCCAGTGGGCTGGGAGATAAGCTCATGCCCCCGCTGCTCCTCTGAATTTTTCTGGCTGCTGTTTGTGCGGCTCCAGAGAGCCGGCTGTTACAGATGACGACGAGTGGCATTAAAGCGCGGCAAGGAGCCGTCCTATCACCTGTACCGTCACTGGGGAGAGAGACGAGCATGTTGGCCTTTTGGAGCGCTTTGTCAAGACAGAGGAAGTAAACACCCCCCCCCCCCCCCCCCCATAGAGAACCCAAACGTCAAGTCAAGGAGGTTATATTCTGGATTGGCTGAACATTTTTTAAATCTCTTTTCTTTTATCTACATTCAAGCTAATTTTGCTGAAATCCTTCTCAGAGCAGCTGTGCACCATGTTCTCTGAGCATGCTGCAAGTATACATGCACACACAGATTTCCTCATCAATAACACACACACACACACACACACACACACACACACACACACACACACACACACGCGCGCGTTGTTGTTATTGGGACGAATGGACACACAGTAAGCCTCTGGACTACGAGCCTGAAAAACTCTTATGAGCAGTTACTTTCTCTGAGTTTGTTTACATGCACACACTGCCGCAGACGTTTTAAAAACCATCCAGAGGCTGAGAATGGAAAGCAAGCCTCTCTGGACGAGCCAGTTTATGGTGCTTTCTGGCTCCGGGCTCAGTCTTTGTTTTCTACCAGCCTTTTCTCTCTCTTCTTTCCCGTTTTACTTTCTTTTTTTTTCCCTAACTGGCTGCCATCATATATTTTCTCAGTTGCCAACCACATCCTATTCTGCAACCACTGACCTTAACACTGACCTTGCCTTGTCTGTGTCATTGAGACGAGAACAAGAGATACAGTATCCTCAGCTTCCCCCCACCATGCTGCAGGGTTGAATTTTGCCTGTCTCATCAGTCTTCCGGCTGCTGGAGTATGTGCCTTGTTATTTCTTCCCCATTCCTACACATTTCACTTTCGGCTGATCACTTCCCGGACTGGAAAACATTGCCCTTGGCTCAAAGAGATGGCGAGCCTTGGCATATAGACCCGAGCTGTCAATACAGATTAGGTTTATCAGATAAACTTTATCTGCAGCATTTGAGTGTTCTTTGGTCGGGAACCAGCCTAATTCTGGGTTACAATTGATATTGTGACGCAGGCTCAGAGGAGGTGGAAATTGGCAGCTACTGTTTTAGCCACCAGCAGGCTGCAGTGGCCTTTCGACAGCATGTCACTGTGTGTATCACCATGTGAGTTAGCTTTGATGCTCAACAACAGTGGGGGTTACATTAGGTGTAGATTAGGCCTGCAGGTTGGTGGTTATCTACAGTGATGCTGTGTCATGTCATTTTCCTCAGGAAAAGATTTCTGTTTCTTGGTGTTGGAGTGTGGCATTCTGGGAAGACAAATCAGCCCCAAGTGTCTGCTCACAGTGTTCAGATGCATTTATTTAAAATCCTGTAAGTTATCAGTTCTACAGTCCTGTCAATAGTTGTCTCTGTCTTTTAAGTCGAGCAGTTTGCTCAATAAGGTTGAACAGAATAAACAGGTCACAGCTTTTCCTACAGTCTTTCATACATTCTTTTTTCCTTGAGAACTGACTCTGTGTCCCATTAAAGAACTCAATGTCTCTGCAGTGTTTTGGGATAAACATTCATTTCTGTCCCTTCACCACAAGAGGGCACTTAGAGCTCATGTAATCAGAGAAGGAACAGTCATTTGTGTTTATGTGACGTCGTCTACATCTGTATTCATGGACATGGTTCAAAGTCTAAAATCAGCCCCAGGTTTCCCTCCTCCAGTGACCTTCTGTCCTCTCTCTCTCTCGACAGAGAGACTGTGACTTCCACAGGCTGCAGTCAGTGGAACAGCTGATTTCTGGGCTGCTTTTTGTTCTCTCCACAGTCTCAGAAAAAGTTCAGTTACAAACTAACAACAAGAATCTGCTTTATAAGTGGTGCTCTTCAAAAATGAGGGAAAATAGACTTTTTCAGCTACAACGATATAAAGCTAAAAGAAAACATACACTCACAAAGATTGACCACAGATTGTAATAAACTACATGTCCTTTATGTAGGCTATTGTCTGAACATGGTGATAGATGAAGCTGATGGGGAATTAAATGTCTGAGAACACAAGAGGGCAGCGGGGCTGCTGCTACAGAGAAGAACACTGAGGGTGAGTCTCACTGAGTATGAGCTGAGAGGAGGAAGGCAGCTCACTGAAAACAAGCCCGGGTGGAGAGATGAAGAGGGGAGGCATGGCAGCAGTAAATGATGCCAGCCGTCTGCACCTTGTCAGTTATCAGCAGAAGCCAGAGGAGAAATCTGACATTACTTTGTGTTGTCCACAGAGAAAATAATTGGCTTGCAGGCCAGCACACGAACACATACAGCACTTGGAGGAGATGTTTTAAAGTTCTGCAGCTGAAGGGACACAGAGAGTTTTTATAAAGAATCATAAGAAGTTCTCAATAAAACACAAATGCTCCAATAATGAGTGCAGAGTGTAGACGACTGCTGCAGTCATCCACACAAATACTACGTCCTGGCAGAAATTTACACAGCAAAATAATTAAATGTATAAAATGATTGTTTTAGACAACAACTGATTAAACAGATGCAAGTTAAAAGCCTAAGCCGAGATCAGAGGGAAGAAATGGAAACCAAGTTAGCGTTCTTCGAACCATGAGTCATATTTATATATAACCAGCACACTAACCACATGTTTCTGCCAGTTTCAGCTTCTGTTTCAGAGCTATAAATACATGAAGGCTAGTTTTTCTCTGACTTTTATTATATTGTTTTTATTCAGTAAATGAATAAAAACAATATAATGAAAAGAATGATATTTTACTCTTTGCTAAATCGTTGCTCTATTTTTCCAGTTGTATAGTATTTATTCTGTATGTCAGTTTTTAAAAGGGACTGTAGTTTTTATCATCCACTGTGTGGGTGGAGATGGTGACTCCATATTGCTTTTGTAGGCTGAGCCTGGCTGAACCACAGGGTCACCTGCTCACAGACTCTCTCTCTCCTGATCACACAGGAAGAGCACTTTGTCTGTCACAGATGTTCCTGCATGTGAGGATTTCTCACTTCTCTTCAAAACATTAATAAAGGACAGAGAGAACATGCACTTACTGTTTCACTGGGTATTTCTGTATACATACATACGTATATATATATATATATATATATATATATATGTTTCACTGTGTATTTCTGTATATATGTATACAGAAATACCCAGTGATTACTCAACGACCAACAGATAAGACTGTGTTTGCTCTGGGCAGTTTCCAGATGTGATTGATGTTACACAAGGTCTGACTGGAATCAGTGTCTCTGTGCTCACAGTGAACCTTACCTTGATAAACACATTCATAAATAAACTGCTAATTCAGTCTTAAAAAGCCACTGTTTGATGAGTTTCATTTAAGAATGAAGCAACTCAGCACATTTTATTTAACGTCACTAAAATCAGAAGTATCCAAAAGTAAACGGACTCTGAGTTCTTCTTTAGATTAGCTTCCTGTAATGCATCTCTCACTATTTTGGCACCATATGTGAATGTATTACTGAAAAGTAAAATCTGTAGGCTGGCACATCGCTGCCGACTCCGCTTAATGCAATCAAGATTTGAATATCTTAACATTTCACATAAACAAGCTGAAAATGTCTGTGCTTTAATGCTCTGCAACAAATACAGCAGTAGGTTAGCATTCCTGGAACGTTCAATCACCATGCAGATAATTTTCACGGGCGTCACTGAATCATGAAGGACACTTAAGTCTGAGATGTGATCAAAATACAGAAGCAGCTACTCGGCACTGGGAGTTTGTTAAAGATAGAAAACACGGCATCATCCGTTTGTTTGTCCTGCACTCCACAGAGTCTGTGTTGTTTCCTGTTCTGTTCATGTCATGACGAGTTTCTTACACCATAATGTCCCGTGAGGACAAGATATCTCCTCGGGTCAGTGATTTGTTACATAGAACAAGCAGGCCTCAAAGACAAAGACAAGCAGAAGCTTCGTGAGGAGGAAAATAGAACTTTGAGTGTGTAAAAAAATGATATATGACCAAGAAAACGTCTGTGAAATCCAACCGTTTTACAAAAATGGACACAGTGATTCATGAGATATAACATGTACCAGAAAGCACCAGGCTACACTCAGGTACATAATAAACTGGTTGCCTGAATGTATAGTGCCATCATGTGCTTAGCTATATTCATTACAGTGTTATTTTTGAAATCAGTGACACAGGATGGGAGGCCTGAAAAAGCATCATTAGAAAAGAGAAAGAGAACCACACTGAATATAGCAGGAGTTATTCTCATCCTGAAGCCTGTGATCTGTGATGTTAACGTACAAACAGTAGTAAAACAGTCACCAGTGTTATTGCTGGAAAGAGAGACTGAGCTGTCAGTGTTTTCCGTCCCTCCCTCAGAGGACGTGTTGCAGAATGAGAGACAGAAGCCCCAGGTTGTGAAGGAGGGGCAGCGAGGAGCAGGTGGCAGGAGCTGGGCTGCTGTTGCTGATGCTCCTGGGGTGGGACTGATTCTGCCTCCTCACACTCCTGGTGCGTAGTGTGGTGGTTTTCTTGGTCTGGGCAGAGGGGTTCTCTGTTGTAAAGAATCGGTCTGTGGCCAGCGTCATGTCAGCACTGACGGGACTTTCAGTGATGTCAGAAACAGAGGACGTGTCTGTGGTGTGCGGGGAGTCACTGGGTGAGTCTTCCTCAGAGCCAGAGTCCGTGTGTTGGGTCATGTGATGGGTGGCAGCTGGGCCCCCTGTTTCAGAAAGGTGATTTACAGGTAGGTGTGCGTCTGTGCTTCTGGGGGCCACGGTGGAGATGCTGGCGGGCGTGGCTGTGAAGGGGTGGTGCTGTGTGTGTGGGGTTCTTAAAGCAGACCCAGTGTACCACCACCCTGTGACACTGGCACCAGGAGGTATGGAGCTCAGGTCCTGGGCACTCGCAGCCAGGGGGGGCAGGTTGTAGGAAGCAAAGTGCCACCCTCCTGTCCTGCCAGGGCGCACCCCTCCACAGACTGACTGGGTGTGGCAGGGGCAGCCCAGCACACGGGTGGGGGTGTGCTGGGACCAGGACAGGAGGTAGGTGATGTCGGTGTAGAGGTGACAGGCCCAGGGGTTGTCGCCCAGAGTGATGACTCTGAGTGACGTCATCCTGTCCAACACCCCAGCGGGCAGAGTGGAGAAGCGGTTGGCGTGCAGGTACAGGTAGGTTAATCTGGGCAGCCGGTCCAGAGAGCCTGGCAGCACCTTCACCAGCAAGTTGTGGGACAGGTCGACAGCCTCCAGGTGCATCGGCATGTTGGTGGGCAGAGTCCAGAAGTGATTGTGGCTCAGGTTGAGGGTGCACAAATTAATCAGCGTATTGTTGATGAAAATCACCCGCTCCAGCTTGTTGTTGGAGAGGTCAAGCAGGCGCAGGTTCCACTGGTAGACCGTGTCGTTCTTGTCCAGCAGCTGGAGGCGGTTGGAGGCAGCGAGGAGATGCCAGAGGGAGCGAGGCAAGCCGGTGGGCAGGTGGCTCAGCCGGTTATGAGACAAATCAAGGAAGCGGAGATGGGTGTACGTGGTCAGCTGGTTGTCCAGGTTGTGAAACCGATTGTGGGACAAGTTAAGGGAGCGCATGTTGTGCTGAAAGCCATCGGGCAACTGTCTCAGACCTCTCCAGGAGCAGTCCACCTCCCTGTGGCTGCGGCTGCAGGAGCACATGGAGGGACACACGGCGAGGACGTGCAGCCCCAGCAACAACACAAGCAGTAGTCCCAGAAGGGCCTCATCAGGGGAAAGCTTCAGGAGCACATGTCTGCTAGAAGAGAGACAGGAACATCAGTGTGTGTGTGTGTCATACAGCATCTTCTACCTGCAGGAGCCGCACACCTGCAGAGTGACGTGACAGTGAACACAGCAGATGTGTGTGTCACACATCTGCTCCTCGCAGGAGAAGCAGTAACTGCAGAGAGCTGTGCTGAATAAAACTGGTTTCATTTTTCTTCACAGCTCCTCCCTCTGCAACAATCGCTCTCTCTCTCTCTCTCTCTCTCTCTCTCTCTCTCTCTCTCTCTCTCTCTCTCTCTCCCTCTCTCACTGTACATACACCAAAGTTTGCTGCACATCACTGCATTGCTTGTGGGTAAACATATTAACATTAGACGTCAAACTGACTCCCCTAATTATGCAGCCGTGTTTTACAGGATACTGTACAGTTTCCTTTGTATATTATCCACCATTCGTGTCTGAAGTTCATACTTTTCTATGACTGATAAACATTTGACCTGATCTGTGAAGCATCTACTCAAAATATCACACATCACACAGGTCCCTGTGGTCATTGTCCTTGGCATCAGTCAGTCCCCCGCTCTCATAGGAGCTTTTATTATTGATTCCACAGAGAACTCATGCATCAGCTGGTCTGCACAAAGCGCAGCCAGGGGTGCTCCACTGCTGAAGCTGCAGTGTACAGTGTGTCAGCCGGGGTGCGGCAGAATGTGTGAGTAAAAAGAGTCTTTAAATTTGTCCATAACTTACCTCCTCATCTTATCATTCCAGTCACTTTTCTCTGCTGCTTTCTGCTGTCCAGCCCTTCTCCTCTTTGCCTGCTCTCCAGCTGCTGCTCTGCTGAAGGTGAATGTTTTTCTATGCCTGAATGACTCTCAAAGAATTTGACCCTTGCTCACTTGTCCACTGCAGGTTTTTGAGGTTGCCCTCTCAGTTTGGTCCTTTTGTCCTCTTTGAAGAACAGAGAGTTCAAATTGCCCCTTGGATCCTTTGGGTTAGCGCGATCAGGCACTGCAGACTCTGGATTTACTCTGTGCTGTAGAAGTGAGGATGGGAGGGGTGGGGTGGTGGTGGTGTGTATGTGTGTGTGTGTGTGTGTGTTTGTGTGTGTGTAGGGGGGGGTGTTCGGAGGGGGGTAAGGAGAAATGGGGTGAATAATGGAGGGGTCCCTGCTTATGAGGCTGTTTCAGAGGAAACCCCTCAGTCCCTTTTAAATCTGGAAGCTCTCAGGAATGAATTCTGCATTTGAAGTGACAGTTATTATTGTGTTTGATTAATTCACTGATTTCCCTGCTGCTTGAATCAAAACAAATTAAACTGCCACCTAAATCAATAGTATTCCTCTTTAAGGTATCCCTTTACAAAGTAACGCTGTGCTGTGATTCCTTGTTTTGCTGCCACTAAAAAGCTCAGGATTTATTGCAGAGGATTCTCTTCCACTGCAGCTTCCTACCTGTCATCAGCAATACAGGCAGCTCTCCACTCTGCACTGCACTGCTGTACGTATAGCACACTAAATCACACTGGGTTGGAAGGGCCAGAGAAAGTCTGACACAGATAACATGCAGCAATTCAACTAAATAATGTGGCGTCGCTGTAGATTCCTGATTTATTCAACCACCGCAGCAGCTGAGCGTCTTTGTTGTTTTTGTTTTCATTTTGTCCTTGTCTTTGCTCACTTGTCATGGAAGCTAAGCTAAGTGGCTCTTTTGCAATACATTTGTTACTTCCTCACCCACCCTCTCTGGCCTGGACAGACTTTAGATTCAGGCCCAGCTCAGCAGATGCCTTACTGCGACAACTATTCAGACTTTCTAATGAAAGGTGCACATCCATCATGACGTCACAAGTAAGTAGATGGACAAATATCTGCACAAGATGGCGGAAACAGCCCCATGTTGTTTTTTTTGTGTGGCTTTGTCAGTTCTGGCTGAGGTGAAAGGAAGCGTTGTTTCTCAGTTGTGTGTTACTGCCCGGAAGACGCACATTCTCTGCTTGCTAATCAAGTAGGGCTCACTCACACACACACACACACACACACACACACACACACACACACACACACGCACACACACACACACACACACACACACACACACAATCTAAGACTGGGGTTACAATGGGTGTTTTATTTCTCCATCATAAAAGCTGTATTTTACATTACACAAAAGTGTATTACAATAATAATATATTTTAATATTCATAAAACAAAACACAAATTAGATGGAAATACAGTATCAACCAATCATTTCCAACCAGGAATGCTCATTTAGCAACAAACACAAATGACTAAAAAGTGAAAGCTGCAGAAAAAAAATTGTATTCTTCATTTACAGTGAAGTGAATGTAAACGCTAAAGAGAAGTGAAGGCAGTCTCTTAGGAAATTCTTTGGCACACCCATCAACATGACTCTACACTTCATCCTGTGGTTTCTGTGTGGCCTCAGAGGAGGAGGCAGCCACAGCCTCGGGAGAGGTTTCTTCTGGGGGACCAGAGGAGGGGGAATTTTCAGCTGCAATTGTCTCCAGCTTATTCTCACCTGCTGAAGCTTTCTCACTGCTGGCAGTGTCTCCTTTCTTTTCTTCTCCCTTCTGTCCATCCTCATCGACCTTGGCTTCTTCTTCCTTGGTAGTACCGCCAGCTGTGTCCTCCTGAGTCTGACTGAAGTCAGCCATTAACATGCTGGTATCTTTGGCTTGTGTCTCTGACTTGCTTTTGTTCTTCCTGGCAGTCCCCATCCAGTACTGAGAGGTGCTGATCAGGTCGGCGTCTGTGCTCAGCATCTTCAGGTGTCTGTTCAAATGACACACCCTCCATGTCAACAACAAGGTAGAAGCCAGTAAAATACTACAGGCTATGATCAGTCCGCCAGTCACCATGTACACAGTGAGACATTCCTTTTGGAAAAACATGCCGTTAGGAGCCCTGGTGGAGGAGGTGGAGGTGGTGGTGGTGGAGGAAGTGGTGGTGGTGGTGGTGGTGGTGGGCTTCTGTGGGGCAGGAGAAGGGGAAGTCCTAAGACTACTGGACAATAGGGAGACTGTTGTAAGATTCTCAACATTGATCAGTCTGCTGTCTTCAGGCGCGCTGCTGGAGTCGTCGTTGATAAGTTGAGTTGAGTCCTGTTGGGTTGGGTGAGAAATTTCTTCATCATCAGTATAAACCCATCCTATCTCTCCAGAGGTAATCTCTGGGTTGCCTTTAACTCCACACAGCAGTGCACCCAGGATTTCTACACAGTACAGCAGGAAGAGGAGGCCATTCATGTTGGGATCTGAGAAGACACGGCATGGCAGTTCAAAATGTGGATTCATTCAACAAGTATTCAGCCTGAAAGACCCATGAGCAGCGTGTAGGTCTGAAAGTTGAGAGCGGAACGTAGTCTGACTGACAGAACTGCTCAAAGGGTAATTTAGACAAAAACAACACTGAGTGGAAGGGGATCTCAGTGTGATGCAATACATTGAACATCCTTACAACACAGGATGGTCAGCAGCAGTGTAGTCTAATATGTGACACTGAAACATTAAATTTAACACTGATTTAGTTGTGAATTTATTGAATTTGTGTCACGACTATTTTGTTTGAAACTTAACTGAAAGGGTTGATTTTTATTGTTTCTCTAAATTAGAGATTTTTTTTCTTTCATGTCTCATGCAACTTAGAGGAAAGAGGAAGTGTGATTCTCTTCAGATTTATCATTTACACACTTGCAGAGTATTTCAGGTTCCTGTATCCATTATCATTATCACTGTATTGTTTTTGACTGTTTTCCTACAATGTACTTGTATGTTCCCGAAACTGAAAGTTAAAGTAATATGAAACCTTAAAACAGTGGCTGTACCTTTTGCAGAGGCTGTTTTTAAAACAGTCAAAAAAATATGTAAATGTCAAAATTCAAGGATCAAAGTTTTATCATGAGAATTTAGGACATAACAAACCACAAAAATGTTTAAATACAGATGTTAACAAGGATGTTAATCCCTCTTCTTAGAGGTCTTACCTGTTGTGTCCTAAAAACAAAGTTTATACTATTATTGTTCAAGCCATTTGTCAGTGTTTACAGGTTTGAAAAAGTAAGTAAGTATGCATCACTTACACTCTAGGTGGTCTTGATGTAGATGCAAGAAGAACAGGGTTTTATAAATATGTACGAACTGTGCTGCAAGCAAAGATCAACGGACGCCGTGTACAGAGAGAGATTTCAGTAATCCAAATGAATGGCACGCTCATGTGGCCGTCTCCTTCTTACTTCTCCATTTCATCTATAAGAAGAAAAGGAAGTGCGTCTCTGTTTGACACTGTAGTTGGTCAGAAAGACATCTGCGGGGTGTGACTATAGAAAGGTGTTAAGGTGGTAAGCTCGCTGATCATGAATTGTTATATTTGAGTTCATTGCATAAGACGCAGTGAAACTTGCATATGTCTGTCATCTGTGCATTTTTGTCAAGGCCACAATACCCACAGAGGACATGCAGTCAGCCACTAATGAATGGCCTTTTAAAAATATGTCACGTAGTACCACAAAAAAAAAAAGTGACACATAGTGCAAGATGCTGAGATCCAAAAATATATAAGGGCCTTGTTCTACATCATTCTCATAGGTATATGTGAGATGCCACGGGGGCGGGGGTGTGTGAAAGTAAAACAGATATGTTTAATTTGCATTGATTGCAAGAATAGTTTCCTCTATGACTGAACGTTTCTGTTTCCTGTCCAATTTACTGTCATTTCTGCACCTGCACATGTAACTTACATATTTAGAGTGAAATGCTTGATTTGGCAAATGACCTCATCCATGCAGCTCACACAGGCATCATGTGAGACGACCAAACTCCATATTCAGTCATCAACAGACTCCACCTGCATCTTTCTACCAGGTGTTGAAGCAGAGACCTCGGGGTGAAAGTTTTCACACCAATCTGTGCTGCTAAGATTGGGCAGCATCTAGTTATTTTAGTTCAGACAGAAGGATGGAGGCGAGGTTTAGTAGTTTTGTAAATTACTGTGACTGACTGAATATAATAAGTTGATATGCTGTTGTAATAATTCACATAAATACCTTTATTTCCAGCACAGTGCAGTCAGTTCTCTTTCATCACACATTGGCAGTGGCCACTGATGCTCATTTGATGCACTGAATGGAAAATAGTTGTGTCTCTAAAATGTCACAGTGCACTTACAAATTTAAAATCGGCCCATCATCAAGTTAAATATGTGTAAGAGGAAGTGAGAGCAGAGGCAACACAGATGACTTACAATCAAGGTGAAGTAATGGAAAGTCCCATAACCAGCAATAACAGTCTTCATTTGTGCTAGTGTGTGTGTTTATGTACATATACACACCATTCTGTACCTTCACCCACTGTAAATAAGTGAGCTGGATCATGTGACGGTGGACAGCCTCGTTGTCACACATGCTCAGTCTGGTGCTGCTTATTTAATGAAGATGTTCTGCAAAATGCAAGAATCTTAATTTAGTCAGGGTTCAAATTATGGGGCAGATTGGGGGAGGCTTACCCTCATGATTAAGATTTGGACCCCCCCCCCAAAAAAAAGAAAGAGGTAAAAACAACAGTTCAGGGGGGTTGAAACGTTGGCTCTTTCATTTTCAGTGTTTGCTTGGCATTTCATAACTAATATAAAATGTCATCTATTATCTAATGAGCAGTGACACGATGGAGGAGTAGTAGTTGTAGAGATATGTTTTCACATCAATATAAAGTTTAATATTTCACTTTAATAGTCTTTTGTGTGTCTATAATAGTGAACGAGTGACTGAGTGATCATACTTCCATCATCCGCAGCCTAATGCCACACGAGAGGAGATATTGTACTTTCTACTCCACTACATTTATTCAACAGCTTTAGTTAAACAAGCGAGATACTGTAAGGACTATAAGACTTCAGTTCACTGTGCTGTACTGGGTTCTGTTTCACCTTGGAGAAAAAGTGGACCCACCTGATTTGTATTTAGTGTTATCTGCATCCATCTTGTAAACAGAGCTTCTCAGGCCTTGTGCCCTGCCCACCACCTGCTGGCTCCAGGTGTACAGGTGAAAGAGCAGAGAGTCTCAGCCACATGTTTGAGCCTCAGTCAGACCCAGACTCAGAGGAGGAGTCTGTTGAGACCAGAACCAGAGACTAGCAGACGGATCAGGACCATTAGCTAGTTAGCATCTTTTTTTTGTTTATGTTGATTGTTAGCTTGTAACTGTCAGTGGCTGACACAGCGGTTGTTCACTGCAGTTCAAGGTGGAAACACTCAGTCATGGTGTTGATGGTTATTTCACTATCATATGTCTGTATTATATAAAAACATCATATGGACGTTAACAAGGTTAAACATTGGATTTTCATCGTAGGGAGTCTTTAACTGACTTGCTCATGTGAGACTTTCCTGTGACCCTCCCTGACACATTGGTGATTTAATGATGCTGCTGCCTAACATTAACAACAGTATTCAATAACACTGCACCCTGAATGCCAACTACAATGAACACTTTATTCCATTAGCTCATAGGAAACATAAAAAAACTACCTTAACTCACATTAAATCCCTGAACTCATTGCCTACATGTGACTAATTGTGCCACACATCAATTGATGGCCGACAGTTCAGGCTCAGCAAATGTCAAAATGGCCTCCTGATACACTCGCGCTCTCTCCCTCTCTCTCTCTCTCTCTCTCTCTCAAGTCTTCGATGTCACTAACCTTCAATCAATAAACATATTTGATATGTTTTTCCTCACACGAGTTTTTGTTGAACTCTGTTGAATCAGCAGGTCCTACATTTGGTAATGGTGACATAACAAAAAACAAACAAGCAATTGTCATATGTTTTGATTGACATTCAGGGAAGAAAGGCCATTCTGTGTCCCAATGAGGGAAACAGTTTCCCCTCACCAAAAGCTGGTCATGTGATCCAGTACCAGTTGGAGTCAAAGAGCTTTTAGTTGCAGTAGAAAATACAAGGTCCTTTCTTTTCTGCTGGATTGATACCAGTATTCACAATCAATCCATCATTCTTATTAGTCAAAACCACACTTGATGCAGCCTCACTGATAACAGGTTTCAAGGTCTGAATGTGAGCAGTGTTCCTCATTTTACAGACAGATGAAGCTGAAGGCCTCATATGATCAACTTTTGATAGATTCATCACTGAAAAGCTGCCTAAGCAGAAAGAAGCTAATAAAACATTGCCTAATATGCCAGTCCATTCTGTTCTCTATAGATTAAAACCTCCAAACCAGATTTGGGCACTCTAACTGGAAGTAATGTTACTTTACAGCAGGAGTAACAGATAATGTGCTGTTATCCAAACAAGTCTATAGATAATACTTTAGACAATTTGTTTTTCCATTTCTAATGACTAACTCTGGAGCAGCTTCAGACGTTTAATATGACAAACCTACAAGTTCAAGAGGTTTGTAGTGGCTCAGTTTCACGACTCAGTTGTTCTGGGTTCTAAAACGACCACACTTCACACCTTTCATAACACACAATTAAAAAAACGTAAGAAAAACAACAAAAGATCTGATGTGAAATGTGCACAACTATAATAAAAACAGCACTGCCTCTGTTGGGTCTTTATGCCACCTAGAGGCAAGCTGGGATTTTGATCATTATGCAGCTGCTACAAGCTTTTTACATAACCGTCCACTGAAATGAGGCTGAGGAATCATTATTGACCTTAGACGGAGAAAACTTTCTTTCTTTTACTTTTTCTGTCTGCAGGAGTTCTGTCACACATTCACTGTGCTGCTGATGTGTAGAAGCTCTTCATCCTGCACACTCCGGACTGGTGCCTTTTTTATCTCCACTGCTGTAGTGAGGCCACCGCAACGCCCCTCTGATTGTTTGGTAAAATGAAGAATCACTGCTGTAAGTAAATATATGCTTTGGTCCCGTCTTTGTCCCAGTTTAATAACTGTCTGTAATCACCATCTCAGAATGAAAACTCTATTTTGTTTCTTAACAAGCCAAATTAACTCAACAAAAGAAATCAAATAGATTCAATCTGAATACCATGTCTTCTGTTTGTCTGCATTTCTCTGTTATTCTTTATATTGAAGATTTTGTTTCTATAAGTGGTGTCCACACAGTGAGCACTCATTTACTGCAGGACATTAACTATCCATTCTGTTCTTACATGACAAGCCTCATTTTATTGTCTTCCATGGATGAAAACACAAACTGCGTGTACAGAATGGTCACATGCAATACAAAAATATGAATTTTTACAGTAACATAAAAAAACATGTATTGGCCCATTCTAAAAATTGTACAGCATTTATACAGTATTTTATACATGAAAAAAATATAAATATATATACACATCTGTAATAGCCATAGCAGTACCTATTCAAAAATGTTGTGATGTAGTTTACATATAAAATGTTTATACAAATATTAGAAGAGTCATGTTAATTTGCTATACATTAAATAATGTATGTACATTACATACCATTGGATTCTGCAACACAACATTTACTGCAATCTTTCACAAAATCCAACCCGGTACGCTCACTCACTCACACACACACACACACACACACACACACACACACACACACACACACACACACACACACACACACACACACACACACACACACACACACACACACACACACACACACACACACACACACACACACACACACACACACACACACACACAACATAAATACAAGCGCACCAACTGAGGCCAGCAATCACAAACAGTATGCACAAGCGCGCACAAGAGGTAATGTTTTAGGAAGATATAGGACACTTTTGCGCCACGTTCCTGATTTATCTTTTCTTTTTTTTCGCAGAGAATGAAATCACTCATTTTCTTGAAAAAAAGGATCTTTCTGAAGAACTCATATTCTTATAAAGTGCACTTTACACTTCAATGGATGGACGCTATTATTAAAAAGTCTTTAATCATAAATAGTCAGCATTTATTCTATTCCCATGTGGATTGTGAATGATGTAGGGAATATTCCACCTTTTCCTTCCTTGTTGTTTAGCAAACACAAGTCTTCAGTCATCAGTGCCCTGTTTTCAGATGCATCCAATAAACAGTGAATTTAACAGGTTAAGACAACATACAAGTGAGCATATCACACTGTCTGAGCCTCTGACACCCCCCTGAAGAATAAAAGAAAACACTGCAAATATGACTATTCAAAACCAAACTAAACAACAACAAAAGAGTTCATGATTATTTTTGTCCTGTTGACAAAGTGCATATTGTGTCTAGACATGGGCAGGTGAACATCTCAGCACATGCCGTCACACGACCATTAAAAAACAGAGGGAGAGGAGCTGAGAGGCAGTCGGTCTGAGAACATCACTCAAGCAGCCTGTCAAACGCACGTCAACCCCCCAGGGAAAACACAGATGAATGAAGTGGTCCATTTGGTAGTAGGGTTCATTTGACGTCCAGCAGTGTGTGTGTGTGTGTGTGTGTGTGTGTGTGTGTGTGTGTTTCAGAGAGAGAGAGAAAAAGGGAGCTGTGTGGTCAGGCCCCCCCCCCCCCCCGGCAAGAACAACCACATCACAGCAGCACAGGGAAGGTGAGCAGGCTGAGGACAGGGCAGCCATCAGCAGGCACAGACCACAGCACACCAGTCAGTCTCAGCACAGACACCACAAGCCAGTTATTCACAAGCCTCCGAGTCCCGACGACGTCACACAACAAAACCAAGAAGGAAGGCAAAGAGATATTAGAAGAGAGGCGGGAGAGCACCCCCCTCCCTCCTCCCCCCGCCACACCTCAGTCCACCGATCCTCTCTTCCCAACAAGAAAACAGTTAGACATGGAAGATCAGACTGTGGATTAGTGGAAGCAGTGTCTGTTTCAGGCAGAGGCAATGCTTTGATCAATCCTGTAAGAGTTAAGGATTCAGGAGCATGCAAGGCAGACCCAGGCTTTGTTTTGCATTGCTTATGTTTCAGTGACTGCTACAACCTAGATTAGAAAAGAGAGTAAGAACAGAGAAGAAAGAGCAAAAGGAAAACACAAACGTTAGACGGTTAGTGCAGGTGGAACAAGCTCACAGTGAAGAAAGCATCATTGGAAAGCAGCAAGATATTACACACATGTAGATTAGTTCAAGGACTTTCACTTCAGAGAAAGTTCAATCAACAACACCGACCTCTGTAAGTCATTTGTATTGTCTTCTTTTACAGAAAACATCTCTCCCATCATGCTGCTAAACAAAACCTGCTTTTAACATTTAGAGGATCAACAGTGAAGCCCTTGATTTCTGGTTTTACATTAAAAATGAAAAGGCTGCATGTCGTCTCTGAGCAAACCATAAACAACAAGCAGAAAACAAGAGGAGACATGGTGTGAAAGTGAAGCTGTAGTGAAGTGTGTGGCTGCAGAAAGTGAAATAAAGCTGGTCTGGGTAAAACGAGGATGAAATCCATTCTGGTGTAATAAGAACAAACTAATCAAGACGACAACAAATGAGGTAAAAAGTGAAATAAGTTAATTTTCCTGAATTCTGAGTTTTTGTATTTTAACTTGGTCCCTTCACTGTTGGACAGTTACTCTCAACTTCAGATGACGTGTCGCAGAACGACCCACATTTACACTGAAATGATCTGATCACCCAGAGACCGCAACTATCTCACACATGCAGATTTTACACTTGTGTATCTGTCATATTATTTTTTTTCTCTTCCTGACAACTTTGTTAAGGAACTGAAAATTGCCATGATAAACTGTGCAATAACATTGTGCGACAGTCTGGCGTTAAGAAGACACTGACAGTTTGACCCTTTCTTCTGTCACAGATTGGTGATATCTGTCGATAGACTGACTCTGTCAGGAGATTAAATTAACTCACATCTACAAATATAAACCACAAAGTCACATGTGGCTTGAGAAGAAGCAACAGTTACAGAGGATCTACAGTGTGTCATGGTGCAGTGACTGAGTCATCTGGTCATGTGTGGGGCTGAACAGAAATTATGAAACAATTCAAACCTGTTTATCTCATCTAATATTCAAAATGTAACAAACAAATATGAATCTCATCTATAAATAAGACTGTGATCCCAAGGCTGAAACATTCAACCTCATGTTGTTTGTAGAGTTTGGAGTCAATGACTAACAGCACCACAACGAATCAGAAGATATCAGAAGATACACAACAAGGACTGAGGGACGTTTGTTTGTCTGTCCAGTGTCGTCACTCGTCCTTTATCTCTGGATACCTACTCTGCAGACTTCCAGAAGTGTCCGGGGTGGGACAGCCTGCGGTTGAGTTTGGGCAGCTTCTCCAGCATGTCGGCCAGCTGGGTGAAGGTGGGCCTCTCTCTCAGGTCGTAGGCCCAGCAGGCAGAGAGGATCTCCTGAGAGGACAAACCACTGTGAGTCAACCAACATGACAAAGCACCGAGCCGAGCGCTCGCCGCACCGTGCACTGTGAGCGATGATGGATCTTAAAGTTTCACAAACATCTCTGTGTCAGCTGAGAGCGCAAGTCTCATATAGGCAGAATAAACAAGTACGTTTCTGAATGACTGACACACTCAACTCACAGTGACCTCCTTGCCCAGGCTGATCTCGGCCAACACCTTCTTTATGCCCTCTCCGCTCCCCACCTGCCAGATGGTAGCTTCCACAGGCTGGTTGGTGATTGGCCAGTCTCTAGCCTGAAGCTCATACCAAATGGTGCTTCAAGGGGGGAAATAAAAGTATGATTATTCTGCCAAATTGGATAATCTTCAGTAAACTCCTGTGAGTGTGCGGAGCTCACCCAAAGGCGTACACATCTGCCGCGGTGGAGAAAGGAAGGCGGTCCTCATTGTTACCTGGGCTCATCCTGCGCACAATCTCTGGTGCGAGATAACAGATCCAGCCATGTGGAAGTTTTAGTTTATTCTCACGCCTGGAAACAAAAATACACATTTTTCAGTAACAAATCAAATGGAGTGGAAAATCTGAGAGAGGAAAGACACATTAACTTGAGTGGAAAATGAATTAACTAGACGCAGTCAGTCCATCTCCAACGACTGTGTAGAACACGGCTGTTCATGAAACTGGCTGTGTGTGTGTGTTCAAAATGTTCTTCAGAAAGAGTGTGCTGGAAACGATTCAGATCTTAGAATCAGGAAACTTCTGTAAAGGGACGTGCCTGCAGCGATGGAGTCACTGTGGACCTCAGCTAGTTATCATAAACCACTGGACACCCCCCCCCCCCCGGTAATATCAGTGTGGTGGGAACAGCTCTTTAGCTGAGGTTGTGTTTTTAAAGTCTCTTGAGTGGCGGTTCTCACCTCCCCTCCTGAACAACTCCAGAGATCCCGAACAGCCCGAAGTCTGTGATCACCACTTTATTGGTGTCGTGAAAAACGTTCTTCGACTTCAAATCTTTGTGAACGATGCCTTTAGCGTGCAGGTAGCCCATTCCCTGTGTAGGAGGACAGATGGTGAACCTTCATTAGCTGCTGTCACACACACTCTGATCATTCACACACACGTGTTTCCTCTTTCTGTCTTTCTGCTGCATTGGTTCATCTCATGCTACACTACAATGCACATTAAGACTTGGACTGAATTTGGGATATTAATTACACCAAAAATCAAAATGTAACATATACTCCATAATGGAAAATATTTAATAAACAATATTTATTATGTTTGGTTTAGTTAGAATACAGATTTCATGAAATCTGGCACCTCTAAATGACGTCCTGGATCTTACAGAATCAAATGCACCGAAGGTAGAACAGAAACATTTACCTTTACAATCTCCTGAGCGATTTGTCTCGTCTTATTAATGTCCAAAGTGTTTTTAGTGTCTCTAACAACTGAGTACAGCGTCCTCCCTTTACAGAAACTGTGTGGACACAGAAAACATCACATTGAAGATAAAAACAGTATTTGGGTCAAAATCATTTCAGAGGTGCGTTTGATGTTTCTGAACTCACCTGGTGATGATGGCTAGGTGGGGTGGAGCCATGCAGGCGCCCATGAACAGGACCACATTCTCATGCCTGGTCTGTCTGTAGTTCATCACCTCCTTTTTAAAGAGCTTCAGATGGTCCTGATTGTTTCCATCGATCTCGAGAAGTCGGATTGCCACCTCCCCGTGCCACCGACCCTTATGCACTTTGCCCCAGCGACCCTGCGTGAACAAAGAACTGCCTCAGCAGAGCTGCCTCTTCAGAAGACAATGTGTGCTCCACTAATGTCTGCCTCAGATTCCTCACCTTCCCTATGAGCTCTCCGAGGTCCAGCTGCTCAAATGGGATGTCCCACTCCTGCAGGTAGACGCTGGTCTGACTTGCCTTGCGGGAGATGGGGCCCTTCCACTGGTTCCCCCGAGAGCTGGGCAGATCGTCCAGCTCGTCGCCATCCAACTCCCCGTCCGAGCCCATGTTCATCCTAATCTCCTCCCCGTCATCCTCGTCCTCTCCTTCGTCCTCGTTCTCCTCCTCTTCTTCTTCATCATTCTCCTCCTCTGCTTCTGGGTCTTCATCTTCGACATCAATTTCCTCCTCCCCTTCCTACAAGAGTGTGGTGATGGCTTTGTTACTCCACTACGTATAAAAGGATAAAACAACATCTACCCAAAGAAAGGCAAGTGTGAACATTTATTATCACATCTTTCTATTGCTACAAATTAAAGACAGATATTTTATCTGCATCTTCTGGTTTTATTTGTCAGGTAGTTTATAGGAACAGTATCTTGAGCCGGTTGAAAAATGTGCTGTTGTCTTTAATATATTCTGTACAATGTGAGCCAGCACTGACTGATGACTGATGATTGTTTTCCCCTCTGTGGTCTGACTTGCTGTACCTGAATAAATACAGTCACTCTTTCAACTGCTCAGTATAGAAAGGAGTTTGACCCGAGCCGCTCTGCTGTGACAGCTGATATTCATAACTTCAGATGTGAAGACAGTCTGAGTTTGTCTGAGGTTATGAGACTAATCTGCATCCTGTGGCAGCAGCCCAGCGGTTTCCAAACCTGTCAACGCTCACTGTTAATCTGCAGTGATGTCTGACTCTCACTCTTTCAGCTCATTTTATTTTTATTCTTAACATTTTTTTTTATTAAGCATTACCTCTTCATCTTCATCCTCTACCAGCTCAGCGTGGATGTCATCGGCTGACTGCTCGATCTCACTGCTGTGACACAGAACACATCAGTGAGGAAACAAACTAAATAACTTAACTACTGTTTCACCACTCAAATGAAAAGACTTGATGTTTTAGTGTAAATGTCTTACACAGTGTCTTGGAGGACGTCAGAGTGCAAATTAGCAGGACTGGAAACATCTGTAGAGAACAACAAGATACTTTAGGAGGGAACGAAAAGGTTCTTCATCTCTTCATGGCCCACCACATACAGAACATGACCGCTCATGCAATTCCCCACTACCACCAGCAGATGGCGTCAAAAGGCCGCTAACGTTCAGCATGCAATCCCAGTGCTGACACACAGAGAACACTAGCTACAGTGACTGCTACGACCCTACAAGCTAACATGCAGAGGACAGAGAGAGCTGCAGGGAATCTAGGGTTTGCAGAGGGGCATGATGGGACAGTAGCGACAGCGCAGCATGACATTTCAGGACTGTCAACTCACCAGGGAAGATAAACTGCTGTCTATGCTGAAAGTAACAGGCAGCTTTTGCAAAAAGAGAGGGAAAGACCATATCAAGCATGGCACAGAGACTTGGTGTGAAAGAATGAACAGATCTTATAAAAAGTGCAGTTGTTCTTCAGTGTTAATGTCACAGAGAAGAGGAGAGTGTGTGAGAACGTATGTTTCATACTATTAAAGCTGCAAAAATCTGTATGAGGAGAGATCAAGTGGAATACTAGCATGCATTATTTCAGGATGTGTGTCCTTCTGTATCTGAGCTTACCAGGGAAGTTGAAGCGACTGTCCCGATGACCTTTGGGGGAGGGGTTGGGTGGTGGTGTGGCGCTGGGGGGGTTGCTCTGCTGGAATGGTGCTGGGGAGGAAGGTGTGGATGAAGTGGTGGAGGACGGATTGCTGCTGGAATCCAGCTGGTTTAGCACTGGAGGATGGTCCTGGTGGAGCGAGCGGGGGGGGGGGGGGGGGGGGGGGGCAAACAGACATCAATATCTGCAACAGGAACTCATCACTGTTTAAACTGCATACAGTCATGCTTTTTGCTCTAATGCAGAACTCCTTTATTTAACCTTTTTTGTAATGGCCTTTGGTAGTGTGCCAAACTGCGGTGCTTCTGGCGGCCGGTCCACTGGGTTGTTAATATCAGACGGAACTGACTCAGTCCTCCGAATTTTGGCAACTAGAAGGGAAATTGTCACAATTTATTTACATGTTTGTAGGCAAATATACCGTGTCCATCAGCTGCAGACTGAGGGTTACAGAAAACTTACTTGGTAGAAAGGAGATTCTGCAGGATGGAGCTTCCTTGGTGCATTTGTTGTGGCACTTTAACCTGCATGTGAGAGACCCAGTGATCAGCACACAGTCTTCAAGTCCAGATCGAGGCCCGCTCAAGGTTCCCCAAATCAACACAGCTGCTGTTAGAAAGCCTCAGGCAGAAACAACATAACTTCAAGGTGATTTCACTGTAAAACACAAATTGCTCGACTCACCGACAGTGTTTGCACTTAACCCCAAACATCATGTTCTTCTGACACACCTGACACGTCTGGGACAGCCAGGACTTGGTCGAGAACCTAGACAAAGAGCTGCTGTTAGAACTCCAGTTTTACATTACTGCAGAGTTGATTTCTTATCATTTACTTAAGAAGTAAGCTTCATATGATCTACCTGTGTGTGACCGCTAGGCCTATGTCCCTCCTCACTGCCTGTGGGGAGCTGCGATGCACTGCTACGTTATCTGGCCAGGGAAAAGAGACGGAGGGAAGGAGAGGATTAATCACATACAAAATGGAGCATTTAAAAATGAGGATTCTGTCATTGGGACAGGGTCAAAGCACATTTAGAAGATAAGGAATAAAAGGAAACTTTCCAGAACCCAAACTCTGCTCATTCAATCCCACAAATCCCAGTAATTTCAGACAGGTCCTAGATGATGAATCTAAAACATGTAGATTCACCACATCAGCAAAATAAAAACAGCAGACATGTTAATGACTCACTCTTAATGGTGCTGTGCTCCTCCAGGAGGGTGGGCGTGCCAGGCAGGGTGTAAGGTGCTGTGGTGGCAGCTGGGGTGACCCCGGGGGTCCGTGCAGACATGGTGGGGTAGCGAGAAGACAAGTCCTCACATCCATTCCCGTTGACTTGCATATTCAGGAACAACTTATTCTTTCTAACACATCTGAAGAAGGGAGCAAAAAAAAAAAACTGAGTACCTGTGTCTGTAGATCTTGTATCGTGACAAAACCTGGACTGGAATCCTCTGCAGGTCCACAGCATCGACCGCTCACCACAGTACCACACAGGTTATGTAAGGGATCGAGACAGAGACATGTTGCTATACTCAAATAGCTCTGGCATGGGGGAGAGCCAGGGTGACATCCTTAACACCCAGACTGAACTCACAAGGACTGAAGCGCCGAGCAGTGCCAGTTCTTTGGTTTACACACACACACACACACACACACGTGAGTAATCACAGTGTTCTGTTCAATCAGCTATCAGACCTGTGACCCGGATAAACTGGCAGGATTATCTGTGTGTGCGTTCGAAGCACTGAATCTATGTCAGCCATATTTACTTTGGCTCTCCGTTTTTCTTTCTCCAATAAAGCTTTCCATAAACAGACAGGATATGATGGATAAACATGTGGCTTGTTTGTGTGTGTGCATCCAATCACAATAGAGACAGAGAGAGAGAGAATGAGGGAAAGAGAGAGAGAGAGAGAGAG